>NC_091821.1:231366429-231433929 GCF_038994185.2 Dermacentor albipictus
CGAGGTGTTCAGCAATAGAAGCAACAGCAAAATATCAGCTTTACTTCTAAGCTTGTGGCAAGGCTCGAAGCTTATGCGCTGAGATCATTCCGGGAAAACTTTCGGCAGCGGGCTGTGAGAGCATATCAAAAGTGTGGCTGCAGCTGCTATTGCACTGAAATCTGAACTTATTCGTCGTTGGCTCACGCCTTCAATTTACTTTCTTCTTATTTTTATTCACCGAGCAATATTTTCTCTGCCGCGCTTTATATACTGCACCGGCGAAAAGAAAAAAACAGGACTCCGAAATAGCTAAAGCGCGAAAATATTGAATGACCCTGGCGTTTATTAATGACCCCAGCAGTGCTGCCTGGCGATAATTTGCATAAGGTAACAGGAAGCGGGGGGGGGGGGGGGGGGTCGGATGTTTAGCTACAGGCGGATTGATACTTGCAAAGGCTCCCTCGCAGCGGCGTGCATAATGGATTGCAGCGATATAGGATATGCAGATACGCCTTGCCTCATTGGTAACGCTAATATAACGAAGTAGTGGACAGTTTGTACAGCCACCAAGGCGAATTCGCTCCCGCACCCAATAAATGTCACCACGGGTCAGCAAGAACCACCTCCCTCGTGCTTGTAATCGTTTTCGTCTGGGGTCCAAAAATTCTGCCCCTTTTGTTTTCCTTCGTCCTTTCGTGGACGAATGGTTTGGCCCGCTCTCAGATGGGCCTATCGCATATCATGCAGTGCAAAGCAGCAGACTCGACTGATCCCTTTCGGGGACACTTTCCGACGCTTCACCGGGTTGTGGGAAGAAAGCCAGCTGCATCAGCCAATCAGCATGCAGTGACTACACATCCTTGAAAGTGATTGATCAAGGATACGGTGGCTGTAGCTACAGCCGCATGCTCGACGCAGCTTACTGTAGAGGGTGGAAAGGTTGAGGCAGCTCTTGTGGAGATCGACAAGCCATTATTATTATTATTATTATTATTATTATTATTATTATTATTATATTATTATTATAGCAATTATGTGTACACTCCAGGCGCATTTATACAATGGCCGTCGCCGTCGTGTTCCGTATAAAGTCGGTGGCTGCTGCGTATGGCGCTGGCCATCTCGACATCTCTCGGTATCTCGACAGCGTTCTACGATGGCTACTGAGTGCTAATAGTTTAGTGTGCGCTGTGTTGTCGCAGCTTCATCATCATCATCATCATCATCATCAGCCTGGTTACGCCCACTGCAGGGCAAAGGCCTCTCCCATACTTCTCCAACAACCCCGGTCATGTACTAATTGTGGCCATGTCGTCCATGCAAACTTCTTAATCTCATCCGCCCACCTAACTTTCTGCCGCCCCCTGCTACGCTTCCCTTCCCTTGGAATCCAGTCCGTAACCCTTAATGACCATCGGTTATCTTCCCTCCTCATTACATGTCCTGCCCATGCCCATTTCTTTTTCTTGATTTCAACTAAGATGTCATTAACTCGCGTTTGTTCTCTCACCCAATCTGCTCTTTTCTTATCCCTTAACGTTATACCCTGTGGTGTTCACCCGCGACGCTCACGGCGCGCCGGACGACCACCACCGCGGGTTCGAGCACTCCGAGCCGCCGCGCGCGCAGGGCACCGCGCGTCCGCGCCTACTCCAGCCCGCTCCGTGTGCCGACGCGCAGCTGCGCGCGTACGCGCCCCGCCGGCCCCACAGCTTAGGGGAAGGCGAGACCGCGCGCGCGCAGCAAGGGAGACCCTAGGCAAAGCTCTCAAGAAACAACAAAGAACATTTATTAACCTGGGACTCAATACAAACACACGTTTTAACATAACTTCCGAATATGAATCACACAAAACATAGCCAAATGGTCGCCGGTGGCCGCTAACGGCGCACCGCGACAGAGAGAGAAACAAAGAACAAAGAACCCCCAGCAGAAGAATTTGCCTATCCTTCGGTCAGCGCCTGCCATCGTGCGCCCCACAGCAGAGAAAGGGGAAATAGAGAGAAACGACAGACGAACAGACGGGGGCACGATCGGCAGACGCTGCCTCAGGACATCGAGACGACGGAAGAGTGCGCGCGCGCCCGCGAGGCCGGGACCCCGACGAGCCGAAGTAACCATCGGCCGGCGGCGGACAAAGGGGGCCGCCGCCGGCAGAGAGGAGCCAGTACGCACCTTCCGACGCCCCGATGTGGTCTCCCCGGGCGCCCGTCTTGCGCGCGCTTACCCGGAGTGCACGCAAGCGGGGCCCGAATCCCGCCAAAATGTCGGCCAATAGGCAAAGCCTGTTGACCTCCGCGTGGGCGGGGTGACAGCAGAGCGACAGTGTTTTATGACCCGCTGCCACCCCGTCCAGGCAAGGAGGAGAGGGACACAGAGCCCCCTCGGCAATACAACGTAATGGCCTCCTCACAGCCATCGCGAGAGCCTGAGAAACGCCGCGAGAGAAGAAACCCCACATCCCTCCCTCCTTAAATGCTCCCTACCAATGCAAGGCTGTTGGCTCCGATGTCAGCCAAAGAAGAAAAGAAAACAAAGAACAAAGAAATAGTCATTACGTTGCCAATACCGGAGCTATCCATTGGCAGTTTGAACCTAAAATCACCAGCCCCCAAAACATAAATAAAAAAGACATCAAAGTAAGAAAAGCAAGTTATTAGAATAAATTAAATAGGGACGTATGAGGTATACAACAGCAACACAAAAGCAAGCCCACACGACCCACGCTTTAACGCGAACATGCACAATAAAAGCATCCACAGAAGAAAATGTAAGAGCAACATTAAAAGACAAACGCTTAGAGACATAATGGCATTCGGACACAAACGCGGACAAGGGAAAATGACAAAACGTTTTCCTATACAACAATCAAAACAAAAGAGAATAACAAAAGGTTCAGAAGACGTACAGAGAATGTCCGCGCTAAGAATCTCCGGTGAGCACGAACAAATACCACATGCCACGCGTGCGACTCCAAGCCGCTCTAACAGCGTCCGGCAACGGCCTCTGGGTCAAGTGCCTCTGGCGGTGTCCGCTCCATGGTACAGCCATGGTCCGCGCCAATCTTCGCGACCGCACAGCCCGATCCACAGCCCCGCCGTCATCGGGCCCCGATCCAGGTAGACATCACCCGTTGACGCAACACGGCAGCGAAAACACACGCGAAACATTCCCGAAACGCAAAACACATTGTTTAAAAGACTAACATAAAAGCAACACGAACCATACCTAAGAAAACACATACACAAAAGCAAAACAAAGACGTCTAGGTAAGACACACAAACAAGTAGCCTAACGAAGAAACAATGAACAAAGGGAAAACAAGGACAGAGAAAGGCGGATAGCAGCCTGCCTGATTGCAGCGAAGTGGATAGCTGAGAGCTTTTTGAAGAGGAATCCAAAGTTGTGGATCCGCATAGGCATGCCTCATCTCAGTATAAATGATTACTCCGTCTGAGTTCAGCCGGACACAGTAAACGTGGTCTTCACTAGCGCGATGACATACGACTTCGACGCTAGCGGAAATTCCTTCCACGGACGCACACTGTTCATCCGCGACACCAATCAAAATTGACTTCGAATACGCGACTATGTGATGAACAGACGTGGAAGGTTCGGCGATAGACGAAGAGTCGCTCCACGCCGGGCCAAGTCACAGCACGAATCGATTTTAACGAAAACCTTGGCGCTGTGATGACCGTGCGATATTTGCCGGAGTGGCGCTAAATCGCGTTTCTCCGGCGCATGGGGTTGCCACCTTAAACGCAGCTTCCACATTGCAGTGTTAGCGGGCGGCACGCGATCTTCCTCGGCCGAGCTCGTTGTGACCCCGCAGAGTGAACCCACCCGGGGCAACAGCGACACACGCTGTATCCGGCCCCGCGCGCCCGTTGCAACACAAGCAACGCTACGGCGCCCGCGCCCGTGCAATACCAGCCACGTTCCGGCGCTTCGCCTCCCTGAGGCTGTCGAAGAACTATTTACAATTATTTACAAACGGGTCACTCTGCGGTCCCTTCGGCGCTCTTCGGGCCATTAAAAAAAATACAACAAGACGATTCCGACACCCTTTGGTGGGGGTGGCGGGTTTTCGTTCCCCCGGCTGGCTTTCCACCCGGGCTGTCCTCCCCGTCATCGCCGCAGGGTAGCGGGGGAGCGTCCCCTTCTGCGCGCGCGACGGAGGGATGTCCGGGGCGCTTGCCTCTTCGCGGAGCGGGCCTGTTTCGTGGCCTTTGTCTCCGCTCGGCTATGCGCTGCCAGCTTTGCCCTCAATTGGTGGCGCAGAAGGCACCACCACTAACCGGTCTTCCTAAAGGTGACGGAGGGCATATTAATAGTGCGTCAGCTGCCACGGCTTGAATTTTTCGAGGAAAGGCGCGCATCAACTGAGAACTGCCGGGCAAGCCACTGAGCCGCGCCAACAATAGCAAAACCGCGAACTTCTGCAGAGTTAGCCGGCCTTAGAGGCACTGTACCCGAGCAGTCCGCGCAATTAGCAGCCGCCAGAATGGTAATGATGCTAGAGACCCCACGAAAATCCGTCGGACTCACCGAATCGTTGAGCAGATGGAAGGACGGAAAAGTCGGCCCTCCCGGTACGAATCGGCGAGGCCTCCGGCCCCGCTTGGTCTCCACAATCGATGACGACTGCAGCATCTCGGCGGCCACTTGACTCCTTTCCTCGTCCGCACTTCGAAGCGCGGAACTTCGAAGCGGTTGTCCGATATGCTTACCACGCTACTTTTACTGAGGCAAGGTATGACAGAAAGAGCGAGAGGAAAATAGAGGAATTCGGCACACGGATGAGAGACATGGCTCGGTTGACAAAGCGCGTTCGCAACGCAGCCTCTGCAACGCAGCAGCCCGGACACTCGGCGGCCAGAGGCTGATTAGGCCCCTGGCCCCACGTTGGGCGCCAATTTGTGGTGTTCACCGTACGTTTCCGCGCACGGCGTCGCCGGATGACCACCACCGCGGGTTCGAGCACTCCGAGCCGCCGCGCGCGCAGGGCACCGCGCGTCCGCGCCTACTCCAGCCCGCTCCGTGTGCCGACGCGCAGCTGCGCGCGTACGCGCCCCGCCGGCCCCACAGCTTAGGGGAAGGCGAGACTGCGCGCGCGCAGCAAGGGAGACCCTAGGCAAAGCTCTCAAGAAACAACAAAGAACATTTATTAACCTGGGACTCAATACAAACACAGGTTTTAACATAACTTCCGAATATGAATCACACAGAACATAGCCAAATGGTCGCCGGTGGCCGCTAACGGCGCACCGCGACAGAGAGAGAAACAAAGAACAAAGAACCCCCAGCAGAAGAATTAGCCTATCCTTCGGTCAGCGCCTGCCATCGTGCGCCCCACAGCAGAGAAAAGGGAAATAGAGAGAAACGACAGACGAACAGACGGGGGCACGATCGGCAGACGCTGCCTCAGGACATCGAGACGACGGAAGAGTGCGCGCACGCCCGCCGAGGCCGGGACCCCGACGAGCCGAAGTAACCATCGGCCGGCGGCGGACAAAGGGGGCCGCCGCCGGCAGAGAGGAACATGTACGCACCTTCCGACGCCCCGATGTGGTCTCCCCGGGCGCCCGTCTTGCGCGCGCTTACCCGGAGTGCACGCAAGCGGGGCCCGAATCCCGCCAAAATGTCGGCCAATAGGCAAAGCCTGTTGACCTTCGCGTGGGCGGGGTGACAGCAGAGCGACAGTGTTTTATGACCCGCTGCCACCCCGTCCAGGCAAGGAGGAGAGGGACACAGAGCCCCCTCGGCAATACAACGTAATGGCCTCCTCACAGCCATCGCGAGAGCCTGAGAAACGCCGCGAGAGAAGAAACCCCACAACCCATCATTCTTCTTTCAATAACTCGTTGCGTCGTCCTCAATTTAAGTAGAACCCTTTTCGTAAGCCTCCAGGTTTCTGCCCCGTAGGTGAGTACTCGTAAGACACAGCTATTATACACTTTTCTCTTGAGGGATAATGGCAACCTGCTGTACATGATCTGAGAATGCCTGCCAAACGCACCCCAGCCCATTCTTATTCTTCTGGTTATTTCCGTCTCATGATCCGAATCCGCCGTCACTACCTGCCCTAAGTAGATGTATTTTCTTACCACTTCCAGTGCCTCGCTATCCTATTGTCAATTGCTGTTCTCTTCCGAGACTGTTAAACATTACATTAGTTTTCTGCAGATTAATTTTTAGACCCACTCTTCTGCTTTGCCTCTCCAGGTCAGTGAGCATGCATTGCAATTGGTCCCCTGAGTTACTTAGCAAGGCAATATCATCAGCGAATCGCAAGTTACTAAGGTATTCTCCATTAACTCTTATCCCCATTTCTTCCCAAACCAGGTCTCTGAATACCTCCTGTAAACACGCTGTGAATAGCATTGGAGAGATCGTATCTCCCTGCCTGACGCCTTTCTTTATTGGCATTTTGCTGCTTTCTTTATGGAGGACTACGGAGGCTGGGGAGTCGCTATAGATATCTTTCAGTATTTTTACATACGGCTCGTCTACACCCTGATTCCGTAATGCCTCCATGACTGCTGAGGTTTCGACACAATCGAACGCTTTTTCATAATCAATGAAAGCTATATATAAGGGTTGGTTATATTCCGCACATTTCTCTATCACCTGATTGATAGTGTGAATATGGTCTACTGCTGAGTAGCCCTTACGGAATCCTGCCTGGTCCTTTGGTTGACAGAAGTCTAAGGTGTTCCTGATTCTATTTGCGATTACCGCAGTAAATAGTTTGTAGGCAACTGACAGTAAGCTGATTGGTCTATAATTTTTCAAGCCTCTGGCGTCCCCTTTCTTATGAATTAAGATTATGTTGGCGTTCTTCCAAGATTCCGGTACGCTCGAGGTCATGAGGCATTGCGTGTACAATGTGGCCAGTTTTTCTAGAACAATCTGCCCACCATCCTTCAACAAATCGGCTGTTACCTGATCCTCCCCAGCTGCCTTCTCCCTTTGCATAGCTTCCAAGGCTTTCTTTATTTCTTCCGGCGTTACCTGTGGGATTTCGAATTCCTCTAGACTATTCTCTCTTCCATTATTGTCATGGGTGCCACGGTTTCGCAGCTTAGTTCGCGTTGAAGCGAGAGACAGCACGGAGGCCATCGGGACCCACTCTGTGCAATCACTTACCGCTTGGCGCATACGCTCTCAGATTCTAGCATAGCGCTCCTGAATTCTTCCACAAGTGTGCATTCAGATGAGCAATGACGCATATTGAGTTTGCTCCGCGCTAGCCGCATGAATTCACCAGTGAAACCACCAAGGATGTGGCCAGTCAAGACAAGGTCGAAACCACAGTCAGTGAACCGATGGACATTGAGTAATTACGCCGGCTGGTGTACAGTGCTCAGTGATTGAAACGCTATACTCGGACCACATGGCGGCCCGAACTTTTTTGCGCCATTGGTGGGCGCTAGGAGACGCTAAGCTGATGCATGCTTGCATCAAGGGAAAGCGAGTCTTTTCGATGAATCGCTCCTGCGAAAAGCGCCAGCTGCCATGCTGTCCGAGTATCGCGTTTCAGTCGCCGAGCGCTGCACATATGTATAATTGTACTTACTATAACACAGTGAAATTGTAAAATTTTGCATAATCCTCAGCTTTAACAATACGATGTGACATACACATTTCACTTTCACAAGCTGCGGTGTACGTTTTGCTTCAGAAAATTACCACGCTTCGCAAGCGCACACCTATAGACTGCCTCACATCTGTGGGCCTACGGCTGTGAAAATATTAATTTGTTATTTATCGTTTCCTTATTCTGCTTGCCAATTTATTCAATACGTGCAGTATTCTCGTAAGGCGTCCTAACAGTGCGCCAGAACGAATAAAGGCCTAATGGTTCTTTCTTGGCACTTTAATAAAGATTCATTTATTTATTTATTTATTTAATTATTTATTGAAATGTGAATCTTTTTAATGCTCATTGGGCTCTTCCTTTCTTGTCATCTTTCTTTGCTTATTTAGTGAAAGAAATAAGAAATGGGAGGTTTCATATTTTTTTGCAAAAATATATTCTTGCCAGATTTTTAAAGCTGAATGCTTTTGTCATGGAAGCTGCTAAGCTCCTCTTACGTTCCATGTCTCAAAACCCGGACCCACTGATTGCACAAAGCGCGAGGTTCCACCGAATGCTAGTCACCTTTGGGCCAAAAGGCTCAGACCGACCTGTAGTGGCCAAAATATTGCTGCACGTTGTCAAATTAAACAGGAAAAAAAAATTCCTAGGAACGCGTCGGAGGCTAAATAAAATAAACAAGCTTTTCACCCGGTGCTTTTTCGCAGCCAGACGTGGCAACTTTTTATTCGAGAGGAATCCTTGATTTGAGAAACCGCAAAACACTGCAACCGTGAACGGCATGACTTCTAAAACGCAGCGCATCACTCGGAAGCACTCGCGTAGAACGCTAACAATTGCCTTTGAGCTCTGCACACTTCTCCAGACGCTGAAACCTTAATGCAACCGAGAGCACGGGCTACCAAGACACTGCCGTTCAGGAAAAACTTCGCGCCGCTCACAGATTAAAACTAGAGGGAACGTTCGGGTCACTGGATCGCCACCATGATTAAGATACCGCCTCACCCTTCTTGGTACACCGCCGAGTTAAAGCCTCCGGCGATGCCAGGTGACAGTTCTCTGATTGCGAAAACATGCCGGTTGCGGCGCAAAGATTGAGATATAAGCCTCCAATTGACAATAGTAATAAACTCACTACAATAAACGCAACATAAAGCGCCGCTATAGGAATATTGAGTAGTATACAATGGTTGCAAGAGACAGATCGAGACCATGAAACAGTTTCCACGTGCTTAACATTACATACTCCGTAGAACAATAGTTATTCAAATGGGAGTTATCGGCGCGAAAACCACCTAGGCTGTGCTGCGCCAGCGACAAGGTGAGCGAAGACACCCGACTTAACACATTCTATGGCTACAATATATGCTATAGAGCTGATACACTCGATTAAGAAACAAATAATAGTAGCTCTGAACAACAAACCTGTTGGAATACTTATCGGGTCGACGACTGGTCTGTTGCCCTGCAACTGCTTCCAGAGCAGTCTTGTTGTGATCCAGAGTCGCCATGCTGCCTTAGAACTGTCGAATGTGGAAGTTTCCGCGAGGTTGACACGCCTCAGACGCCCACGCGACGTAAGATAACTAACTCCAATGAAATGTGAACGACGACAGTCTTCTTCACACGTCGCCACAGCGACACAAATAAACTCATGCAGTGTCGACCGGATGTTCGCTTCAAGTAATGGTCACACAACCCTCCTTCTCGGTGTTCCCACTCCACTAGCAAACGCCGCGTGGTTACTTTTATAGCAATCGACGCTAACCTCGGGAAATTCGAGACTCTCGAGAAATCAGTTGGGTTAGCCATGTCCCTGGCTGGCGTTGCTTTTCATTGTGTTTACCGAAGACAAGATTATGAGCTTTCGCCTTTTACTGGTTTGGAACGTTCGAGGATGTTAAATATAGTGCCGCCGGGTGTGATACAATCTGTTCCTGGCGCATATCAAAGCGTTTCGTGCTCATAGCATGAAACTCTATGGCGCCTACATCGTCAACCATCAGATTTTTGTTCGTAGGCCGGAATCAAGTTCTCATTGTTATATATATCACAGTTTGGAAGCTGGGGGTTCACAAAATTATTAAGGGATACCAAAATCATAGGATATATTTCGATTTGAGAAATAATGGCAAAATCGAAAGCATGTGCTATTGCTAGTTGCCGTCGAATGCAGTGAATAGAGCTGGAAGACGACGCTTGCTGCCTCAAGCCCTGGGATACCTATTCGAAACGAATTATCAGCCGTGTTCAATGATCAATGCGGCAGAGGCCCACTCACTCAGAGCCTTGGATAGGCGCGCTTATGCCGCGCTGTGTCCACGTCGGAATATCTAACAAAATACGACCCGTGTGGTTAACTTTACACAGTACCGCAAGTGAAGGCCTTGTTAGGGCTTTCCTTTACAATCTGGTATCGTTATAGTCAGCAAAACGTTATAAAAGAACTGAGCCATGAGGCATTGCGGAGCTCCACAAACGCATTACTTCGTCCGCAAAACGTGCGTTGCCTTTTAATGCGTTGGGCGCAAGCCATCTCGTGCCTTGCACAACCAAACTGAGTTTATGACCGCATACGAGAGGAAAATGGTTTTTCGTTTGCTCTAGCGCACTTACTCAGCGTATACTGCTAACTCTGGTATTTTTTTTCCTTTGTGCGCTCATACTGCTATTATTACGGCAAGAAATCAAATATGAAGTCAAACTGTCCTGCTTTACGACGCGCGACGAAACTAGACGCTTTGAAGCTTCTATTTCAAGATGCTTCGAAGCACGTTATGAAGAAACGGATGGGCGTTGTGGTCGACACTGTGGACTATACGTCATTTATATTTGATGCTCTTCTCACATCCTCAACGTACATTTGAAATTGACGTCCCATGAATATACATATGCGAGATATGTTAGTTTGCTGTCACAAAGTTGTTTTTACGCTTCGGCTTTTTACTGGAATGGTCAGATTCCAAAGTGCGTGCACTTTATCTATATCTTGACATTAAAGAGGCCCATTAATCTCTAATGCGCACTTATACCACTCCCAGATTATTTTAACTGCAAATGTAAATTGCAGTATTGTTGACAGACAAGCGTAAGTTGGTAATGAACCATGGAATCAGTCTCTTGTAGAAAAAATAAAGAAGAATAGAAACGAAATTAGTAGAATCCACCTGTCGATGGCTGTCATTGTCAATGGGCGAGTTTAAATGAAGACTTACCTGAATTCTCATCATCATCATCATGGGCATTATCATTGTCAACATGGCGCCATTACAGAGCTACATATATGCTAAGAGGTCTTTAGCGAAGCGTTACAATGAAAGATCGTCATGCAACATCATCGCTCCGACACGCAACGTGTGCGCATGATACAGTAGTGCGGCGCCATCTATGGGGCATCGCCTAGAAACTAGAAACGCCGATCCAGCAAAGGCAAAATAAATGCTCTGCACATTTAAAATGAACGCACTTCTGCGATTCCTCCAGCTCTGAACATTGAGACAGTAGGATATTCTTGCAGTGCAGACACCACTCCATCAGGTTCGCTTTTATTTATTTCCCTCTAAATATGGCGCATAACCACTATGGAAAATTGGAGTGGCGAGGAATCAGATAAAATTAGAGAAAGACATTTAGTCGTGTATAGAAAACAAAAAAGAAATATTTTGGGAAGAATAAAAAAAATGAAAAGTGAGAATGTATCAATAATTCAGCAAAGAAATCGCATTGCAACAAATAGAAATTCCTCAACGGCTGAGCAAACATACCAATGGCATCGTGCAAGAGAGGAGGCTGCCAGAGGAAAAATGTCAGGATTCACTCAATAATGACTTCTTTGCGACGCAACACAACGTCGTCTTTCTCTGCTGCAGTTTTGTATGCAGTGGTCCCCGAAATACGTTCATGGATGTCGCCATTTGGTCAGCCGCCACTATGTCAACGTAATCTAAAGGAAAGAATCTTGCCGCGATCTTTTCTAACGTTTCATGGAGGCTTACGCGCCCATTTCGCAAGTTGTTATCGGGTAAAACACAGCCCAGAACTTCATGGACTGCGTTCGCGATAAACTGAAAACGTCATTGCATTTGGAACGTGCGAAACGTTTCGCCCCTTCTTTAGCAAAAACAAAGTAATGATGCTTCCCTAGAAAAAATTTTTTTCCTCCGTAACGCCGTTTGAATTCCCCTATGAAAATGGTCATTACCTTTATGTTTCCTTTATGTTTCCTTCTTGTGGCCTATGTGACCTTTATGATTCCTTGTCCTTTGTGTGACCTCCGGGACGCCAACTTTGTGTGTACCACATGTTTACTCATCCTAACGTATACCTCGAGGAAGTGACCTTTATTATGCCTCTAGGATGTGTCCTTTATGTTTACGGCAGGATGTTAACTGGGTGTGTACTATGTGTTACCTGAGTGTACACTTGAGTGCACATGTAGGTGACATAGAGTGCACATAACAACTGTCTGTACATATAATACATGCAGATATATCTGTACTTTGTGACAGCCGTTGATACACTCTGCAGAGTCATTGTAAGTACTAAATCTTGACTTATCCTTTCCTTTGCCCCAAGAAAACAACCCTTATTTTATTTATTGTAGTATGTGCCCTTTGTGTTTACGGCGGGATGTTACCTAGGTGTGCACTTCAGTGCACACGTAGGTAACATAGAGCATTAATCTATATATGGTGCATGCACTCTTTATATGTTACCTACATGTGCACTTGAGTGCACATGTAGGTAACATAGAGCATTAATCTATATATGGTGCATGTACTCTTTATATGTTACCTACATGTGCACTTGAGTGCACATGTAGGTAACAGAATGTGCGCAGTAAGCATCTTTTGCGAATAGTACAGTTAGAGCTATCTGTACTGTATGTTAGTCACTGGCAGATTCAAGGAAAAGGCACTGCTTGCACCCCTCGCACTAGACATGCCGACCGGCACTAATTGTGGCTATATTGTGCGGAAAATCGAGCATGCCATGAAATAGGATGGTGTATATAATGATTTATGCCATGCATTCTCTTAATATATAAAGTATTTCTTACTTTTTCAACCTGCTATTCTCCAGTAGCAAGCCATATGTAGAAATCTGCAGTATTTAACCTGATATGCACGAATTTCATGAAAGTTGTGCGCCAGCTAGGCTATCAAATATAGTTGATTGAGTGTTTAAGACGGTTCTCATGGCAGGCGTCTTTCAGATGCTCCGCTTCGCCTCCAGTTTGGGAAATAATCTACTTAATTGATATATCTGGCTTATATATATATATATATATATATATATATATATATATATATATATATATATATATATATATATGAGCACTATGTTACCTGTGTGGGCACTCTATGTTACCTGGCTGTGTACTCCCTCGAGTGCACATCCAGGTAAGATAGAGTGCGCTTATATATAGTGATTATCTTTTTACACATGCTACAGATAGATCGTCTACCTGAACGATGTATTAACTTTAACTACTGGCGTATCAAAGTAAAAAAAAAATGGGGGGGTGCACCTGCCTCCCCCTCCCTATCTATCTTGGCCGTATTGATCACCACGCGCCATCAACACTACATACGTACATCAAAGCCTCATGCAGCGAATAATCCCTCACGACAAATAACAATTGCGCGGCGGCTGGAGACGCGGTGGCACGACGCGCAGTGTTCGATGGCTTGCGCTACATGAACCGCAATAGAGGCGGACGCCTCCGCGGCCAATCTGCCGCTTTGCTAGTGAGCGTATATGATTATACAACCATTTAAGTAGCTGTTCTCGTCGCTTTCGCGCTGACCACAAGTACGAGTAACTGCTGTGTCGATATTAGCACGCGTAGAAGAAGGGCAGCGCGGATCCCGTAAATGCTTGCTTGGGCGTACAACTGAATAATTTATAATTGTGAGTTGGCTGAGTATGAAAGTTGTGTGCGGGGTATGGCCGTATTCGATTACGCGAGCATGCAAGCAGTACGCCTGCTTCACTTTGGCCGAAGTTCCGCTGCCGCTGCAAGCCAGCCATCGCCACATTTTGTTGCCCTTATTCCTTACGCTACGGGAAATATGGTTCCACCTACTCAAGATAAGGCCTGACATTCTCAAAAACACGCCACTGGGCGCCATAAGAAGCGTGTATATGTGTGGCGATTCCGAATTTCTGATCGGTGGGTGTCACAGCTACCGCGGCTGCCCGCACACCGCATGGAGCTGCACATGGTGCGCGCTGATTGGCTCGCGTCCGCCGGCAAAAGTTCGTGCATAGTTCGTCTATAATCTCTGTATATACTTTAAAAAACAAGGCAGCGCACCAAGACACTTTAAACTCAGTAATTTGTGTTTAAATACCAGCCTTCCTTCCAGCTACGATTTTTTAAAATCTCGAAGGCCGGGCTTTTTCAACATGTACGCCCTAAAAGGAAATGCAGATCTCGGAGGCTAAATTCACTTGTTAACCGCAGTGCGGCGCTCCCGCAGTGTAACGGTTGACGGTGAGCTGGGCCACGTTGTGTTGCTGCGAGTGGTGAGAGTGCTCGTTGCAGTTACACGGTAATTTAATCATATTTTCGAAGTGCCTAAACAAACTGTGATCCGTACCGTGTGCATTAACCATCAAGAAACCTATGGACTCGTGTAACGCCATTAGTTCGCCTTATGTTTCCTGTGATACGCAAGTGTCTTATGTGTACTACAGCGCCCGTCCGAGCTGCCTTTGTTCTCGCCTGTCCGCGTTCGCTCGTGGAATACCTGATACTGTGGCTTCGAATTATGGTGCGTGGAAGAATTTGTTGAAAGTTGTGCTTTCGTGCGCGGGTGTTCATCGGCAATTCGACAGTGTTCGCGCCGCAAAGAGCGTCGTCGCGTGGTGCCTGCGAGACAAAGGAGCCGTTTGCCGACCACATTGAAGGTAAGCAGGTCTGACGCTTGCGCGCATTCTCACAGCTTCTGGTTCATGTAGTAAGCTTTGTGGAACTACAACAGAACACGTTCTGAGCGTATGTTGACCATGTTGCTCTGCACATTTAGCAAAGCGTTTCACGAGGGGAGTTTCCGTGAAATGTATTATTTCTTACCGCTTACTTGCTATATGGAGTGATGTGCTACCACCGCTGATCGTTTGGACTTAATGGGCAAATATTTACGTAAACGCTGAAAGTTACTGTTTTCTCGGTAGTTTCCCGGCAAGAAATCCTTCCGTAGATATGAATTTCCGCAAGTTACGTGTGTAATACATGTCGATGTGTCACGGGCATCGCGAGTTGGCACGCGACTGCGATGTTTGACACTTGAACAGATATTAGCTTATGTGAAGGTTACTTTATTGATAGTGTTCAGTTTGAAGTCCAGCTTCGCGAGAACTTGTCTGCATTGTTTGTGTTCGACGTGCTCGCGTATTTGTCTTTTATATTGTAGGGCAAATATAGACCCACATAACAACAGCGAAATTTCTTTTTAATCGAGGCATGTCAATCAGACGCTCGTTTTCATTAATATTTTCATCCGAAGAACAGGATGTCAGTGCCTGCGATTGTTAAAGACAGTGGCTTGTAGCACTGCCTAATAAGGGATGCGATTTTCTTGCGATGCTTTCCGCTCGATGTTTGTCACTCTTATAACCCACCTTCCATGGCTGGCTGTTCTAGTTAATAACGATAGCCGAATGTCGGTCAGATCAATGAGCAAAAGGAGTAGCATCGGAAAAGGGATCGCTACAAAATCGCGGCCTAGGTTTTAGACCCTTCGTAATCGATTGTTCGTTTGATTTACTAGATATTTGAGTTTTGGTGATAATTTCCCAGGTAGTCTGATGTTTGCTGCTGGTTTTATTCCCGCCTGAATTTTACCATATAACAGCGTAACCACTTGAGATATAACTACGAGACATCTGTACAAGCAGGCACACGAAGATTTGTTGGCCAGTTGCCTACTCCTAAATGTCATGTACTACTTAGCAGCTGCTGCAGAAATGTTTAAAAGAATTTGTGAGCAGTTTAGTACCTGAGTGGACTGGCAGCTCAGTCTGTTTCAAACAACAATTAGTTAAAAGCTTCTGTGTTGCCCGATGTTTTTATGAGCTGTTTTTGACTGCTCCACGTTTCTTAGCTGTGTGCGTACAGGCCAGGCTGTTCTTGCTTATATGAATATTTTTGAATGAGTGAAAAAGATTGGCTTTTGTTTTGTGTTTCAGGTCCCAAGCACCACATTCCAGAGGTCTGCTGTGAGCAGACGTGGCAAATTGCAGTAACATCCAGATAGTCCAATAAACTGTTCGTAGTTTCAGACAAACCTTTTCTAAGTATAGTCAAAACTTTCTTTTAAAAGTGCGAGCACTGATCCAACCTGATCTTTCTATCCAAACATTACATTTTATATTAGTAACAAAGACATAACTAGAACAGCAGCACTGCAGTGAGAAACGTACACATGGCACTCCAAGTGTTATACTGAAATAATCTATGAAGTCTAATTACTTTGTAATTTTAGAACAAATTGGCATGAATTTCTGTGCCATAGCAGAGTTCCAATCCGTGCGCTGCATCATGTAGGGAACAGTAACCTTACAATGAAAACCAATGCAAAACTTTTTAACTCAGGAAATGTTTATAAAAATAAAATGTGCACACGGAACTCTTCATCTATGCATGTCTACGTAAAATACAGGATTTCATCACTGCGGCCACATAAAGGATGCATAAAGGTAGGACACACGAAGGAAACATAAAAGCAGTGGCCAAATTTCAACATGGAGGAAACATAAAGTACGGTAACATAAGGGATACATAAAGGGAGAACACACGAAGGAAACATAAAAGCAGTGGCCAAATTTCAACATGGAGGAAACATAAAGTACGGTAACATAAGGGATACATAAAGGGAGGACACACGAAGGAAACATAAAAGCAGTGGCCAAATTTCAACATGGAGGAAACATAAAGGACATTTCCTCATGTGAACTGCGGGAAACATACAGTAAACATAAAGGGCATAACCATTTTCATAAGGGAATTCTATCTCCAAATTTGAGTGGCCGAGAAGTAAGAGGCATGCAAGTGAATTCACGTGTTACGTGACTCCATCGGGCAACAACGGATGATCCGGATCCTCCTGCCATTGACTTGAATGGCGCTGGCTAACACTTCCAGGGCTAGAGCTTGTAAGCATAAATATCTAAGACAGCGGCCGGATTGATAGCCGTCGCCGTAGCACAAGTGGTGGTACATTGAGGTAACTACTGATACGTCCTACAGCCGTTGTCCCCATAAAACGCACACAGGCAGCCACTCGCCACCACACTGACTTGACAACCGGCTGCGTTCGGAAAAGATAGTCATGGAACGCCGGCCTATACAGTGTGTTTCACGTAACTTTCAACAAGGATTTTAAAAAAAGTTGGTAACAGCAGCTGGGTGAAACCAACGACCTATGGTTTACCATTATGTGGCGCTCCTCAAGATATATCTACTTATATTCCGCTTAATTATTAAATTAACTGAGAACAATTAGTCAAAATTATTAATGTCTTACTTTAAGGCCAAGTGCGTACGTAGTAGTGGGGGTTCGGAAACGAGTGACCCAACCTTTTTGGCAATTGTACATGCTGCGTGGCGATTTTTCTCGGCGTTTAAAGAAAGCCCGCGAAATATGAAATCAGACTGCGTAACTGCGCTCATGCGTCATCGTATTGCAGCGCTGTCAACAGTGCTTCGAGCCTACCGCTTATCAGGAACAACGACTGCGCTTCCTTCCCGTGTGCCACCGCCAAAGATGCTGACGCACTAAGAAGCTGATGCCTAGAGCCGCGGCCGCTCACTTCGCCACGGTCCGCGCGCACGGTTCTTGCGATCGAACCGCGATTGAGAGCGCTGCAATACGATGGCACACGAGCGCAGTTGCGTGGATTTATTTCATATTTATCGGGCTTCTTTAAACGCCGAAAAAAATCACCAGGCAGTAAGTACGGCGTCCCAAAAAATTGGATCGGTCGTTTCTGAATCCCCTCTACAACGTAATGAAACATACTTGATCCTAAAGTGAACATTATAAATTTTGCATACTTGGTCTTAGCTAATTAACTAATTAAGCATAATATCAAAACTACTCTAAGGAGCGCCACATGACGGCAAACCATATGTCGGGTTTCATTCAGCTGCGGTTAACCACTTTTTTGAAACCCTTTGTACAAGCTATGCGAAACACCCTGTATAGTCGTCACACCGCAAGTCGGTCAAGGCACGCTCGAAGTTTTTATGTTTCAGTCGCCTATTAGAGAAAGACTATGGGTCTCACAGACGTTCCCCACCTCCTCTTATTTTTTCCATGCCTTTGCTTTATCTTTCCGCTATTCTATCCATCTTTCGTTTCGTTTCCCCCAATGTAGGGTAGCAAACCAGAAGCTCTTCCACTTAATCTCTCTGCCTCTCCCACCTCATTTCTCTCTCTCGCAGGCAACGCACGCGTAATACGGAGGTTGTGGATTCGATTCCCACCGGCGGCAAGTTATCTTTTCGTCCACATTTATTTCCCTTTCCCCTTCATTATTTCCTACATTTCAATTTCAACCACAGCTAATTACCCGTGTGTTTTCTTGGTTTCGTTGTCTGTTGGCTTTATATGGTCATGATTAACATAAAACCAGCCCCTCGGTTTCCCTTCTTCTTTCGTACCACTACTAATACTATAACCGTAACCAGTTCTTCTGGACATCAGGGTTTACTTCGCGGGAGGGCCACCACGTGGCGTATAGTGACCTTGAACTTTTCAAACTTGCCACGGTGACGTAGAAACGACGTCATCGAAACAAAAATAAAAGAACTAAAATTATCCCTGCGCGCTATACTTCACCACGAAACTTGTCCCGCCGGCGTTACCAGTTTTCTTGATAAAGAATAGCCGCTCGTCGGCTGGAAATGAGCAAAACGTGCATTCACCTTGTTCACGTTTTGCTCATCCTCCTAAGAGCGTTTAGACGCGACTAGGTAAACCGCGACGCGAAATGCAGCCACGTTTTCTTTTTTTTTCCCCCTTTTTTTCAATGCTATGGAGTCAACCGGCTAGGATAATCGTCGGAAGCCCTCCGCGGCAGCTTTTTTTCTGTCGGAACACATTCTAAGCGTCCGAACGCAGCACAGCATCTACGAAAGACGACGTCATGGACGGCTGTGGATTTTGACCTGTCGGTTTCTTTAAGGTGATCCAATTGTTTCGCTAGCAATTTTTCTATTCGCACTCATGGGCTGCCGCAGCAGTTGCAAATCGAGCAAAGATGTGCTATATATATTAAAATGGACGAATTAACAAGTTGGTTTTGCACATTGAGGCAAGAGGCCCGACACAAGAATTACGCAACTGTCTCTGTTTCGTCGCCCGCTAGCACGCTTTGGCGGAAGCTGCTCAAAATATTACGGCGGCGGTCGTATTTACTGCCCACCGGGCCAGGTACACTTTTTGAGCTTGACATATACAGTACTTGCAGTTGTCAAAGTACTGTCTTGTCACGGTTATCCACGTGCGTGAAAGAAGACCACCATTTAATATTATTCTCCAGTATTTCACGCGGTATTTGTCTGTTCTACACAATGTCTACTATGGGCCCTATAACGTGAAACTATTCCAATATGTTTTTATTCCAATCTCCTTCCGTCAAATTTACGTAACCACCTACGCAAGCATCGGGCGGTGACCCACAGCGTTGCCTGAACAGCCCAATCAAACGTTCTCCTCGTACAAGTCAGTTTTGTTTGCTTTCAAAACGAATAACATTGGCTACATTGAGCGGTTTTTCTTATCTGACTGTAGAGAGAGAGAGAGAGTAAAAGGAAAGACATGGAGGTTAACCAGAGGTTATCTCCGGTTGGGTATACCTTGTACTGGGGAGGGGCAAAGGGATGTGACAGGTGAGAGAGAGAAAAAAAAAACAAAAGAAGGCAATCCCAACACGCACACACACACACAAACACACACACACACGCACGCACACACACACACGCACACACACGCACACACACGCACGCACGCACGCACACACACGATACACGAACTGTTTCTGCGGGCGCTGTCACGCAGTCTTCCAAGGCGCTCCTAGTGTTATGCAGTGTCACCGTCGAACCCTACGTCACACAGTAGCACAATTTGTCAGAAAGTCCCGTGTCTTTTAAGCACCGCAGCAGCACCTTCATAGCAGATCGCGCTGATGTTCGCATAGGCCAGTTTCCAAGGATATTGTTTTCTGTCATAGGGCGCTTGTCCAGTTTGTCTAGGGTGGCTGAGAGGACTGCTCTTTGCGGTTTGAAACGAGGGCACTCACAAAGAAGGCGCGCAATTGTTTCATTACATCTGTAGAAGTCACAAAGCGGGCTGTTGGCCATTCCGATAAGAAAGGAGCACGCATTTGAAAATGCGACTCCAAGCCACAGACGGGCTAGTAAGGTGCAGTTACATCGTGGAAGGTCGGGCGGAATACAGAGCTGTAAATTAAGGTCCAGGGTATGAAGGCCTCCACTTGTGAACTCGGATGAATTCCACTGAGTTATAATGTTGTGTCACGCGCAAGTGCGGAAAGTTTTTTCGCTGCGTTGGCTCTAGAAAGAGGAATGGCAACGCAGTGGACGCCGTCATGGGCAGAGCGGGCCGCTGCGTCTGCTCAATCATTGCCATGTAAGCCACAGTGACTAGGCAACCATTGATATATTATATCGTGTCCTTCGTCAACTATGCGATAGTGGACTTCTCTGATATCTGCGACGAGCTGCTCATGTGAGCCGTGGCACAGCGCTAAGAGTACACTCTGTAGGGCTGCCTTGGAATCACAGAAGATTATGGGGTGGTTCCTCCTGAATGAAATGAAGAGCCGCACGCAGGGCTACCAGTTCAGCAGCTGTCGTTGATGACACTTGTGACGTTTTTAGCTGTATTTTGACGGATCTTTTTGATATCACCACAGCGGCAGCGGAACTTGCAGATGTGACTGAGCCATCGATGTAAACGTGTACGCGGTCACTGTGCACCTCATGTAAAAGTCCTAATGTGGCCGGCTTCAGGACAAACGACGGCACGTTAGCTTTCTTCGTGATTGCTGGGATGGTGAGGCGTATTTCAGGTTTGTGCAGGCACCATGCAGGTGAGGATGGTCTTGCTGCAGGCATGCAGTTTGATAGCAACGAGGCACTCATTTGTACGACTGAAGATTGTGTCTGGCCTTTCTGCTGGTAAAGCGGCAAGATGGTAAGAAGGTAGTCAGGCAACAATCCGAAATGCGCCCTGAGAGCGTAGGTTGCCAAGTACGTTGACAGTGGGAGATCTCGAGCTATGACAATCGTTGCCGCTGTAGACGCACGCTCCGGAAGACCAAGACACGTCCTTAGGGCTTAAGCTTATAGTCTCTGGAGTACACACAGGTTTGTTTTGCAGGTGTTACCAAGCACAGAGAGGCGGTTCTTGCGAAACTGAGGAACAAGGCGTTATAAAGTTGCTGCATTTACCACACCAATCTGCCCCAGAAATTTGAGGAGATGTATTATTGTCACTAACCTCTTCTTCAGGTATGAAACTTGCGGGTTCATGATAGGTCACGGTCGATAATTACCCTTAAAAGCGGCGTTTCAGTGCGCTTGCAATTGCTTGCACATTGACACTTACAGAGTAACGCTTCAATGCATTCCGAGTGAATGTAGCAAAGCAGCATTTCTTTGAAGACAGCTCTAAGTTCTGTTTTTGCAAGTACAGTGATGTTAACGTAGTTGTCTTTTGTAGCCTTGCTCGCACCTGCAGTCGTGTTACAGCAGACGCCCAAATGCAGATATCGTCGGCATATATTGATACCTGAACTGTGTTGGGCAAGCATCTGACTAGGCCCACTAAGCACTAGGTTGAATAGCATCAGGCCTTGCGGTACTTCACGGAATGTTTGGTGTTGAGTCATGGCACCATCCTCGCTCATCACGAAGAAATGCCTGTCGGTCAAATAAATGCACAGCCACTGAAAAGTGCTGCCATCGATTCCGGCTTCAGTCAAAGCCTCGACAATGGCATAATGAGCTACATTATCATTGGCGCGTTTTATGTCAAGGAATAATTCCGCAGTGAGTCGTTTCACATGTTTTTGATGTTGAAGAAACGTCCCCAAATCGATGACATTATCTATGGATGAGCGCCCACGGCGGAAGCCAGCCATAACATTTGGGTACGCGTTGCAATTTTCCAGGTACCATTCCAGGCGCGTCAAAATCATTCTTTAAATTTTTTCACTATGCAACTGGCAAGAGCGATGGGACGGCACGATGACAAATCTAACGGTGATTTACCAGGTTGGAGAAGTGGAACTAAGCGGCAGCATTTCCATTCACGCGGAACCAAGCCGTTTTCGGTGAAGGAGCTTCAAGCGGAGCAAGATCAAGTGGAGAGGGTTTTGATGGGGCCGAGCCAGCACCCTGAAAACAGATAACCGGACGAAGAGGGAGGTGCCGGCGCCTGCGATTGGTCCTCCCGTTACTTAACTTGTCGTGCCTTGTCTAAAATCGCGGCGGCGTGCAACGGACAGTTAAAAATACTGCTAAAACGCTAATCCGTGACAACATACTGGATATTAGAAACACATGCAGGCGCGTCTTGAGCTAACCAATAACTTTGGAACAGTGATTAGGCGCTAAAGAAAGTTCACCAAAAAAAAAACAATAGTGCACAGTTGCTTTAAATATTAGCTGAAACATGGGGCTCTTGCTAAAAAGGGCCCCCAAGACTGTACAGCGACGCCGACATACCAAAAATTCAAGTGCTAGACACTTTCCTACTGTTGGTATTAATCAAACCAGCATTTCGTGGTTCAATGTAGCCGTGTAGTCCAGGGGCCAGTTCCACCACGGGCACCTGTGTCGGAGCTCATTTCACGTGACTGTACGTATGTCAGCATTAATTGTCACAAAATCACAGAATTTTCTTCTTTAGGTCTTAACATTAGACAGCCAAAATACATGCATCGAGACCCTCATCATAATACTTCAGTATATTTCGTTCTAACGTACATGTCCGGCAGGGGCGTAGCCAGGGGGGGGGCTTATGGGGCTTCAGCCCCCCCCGAAATTTTTTCGTGCTGTCCATGCACCGCCGACCAAAGCGACCCCCGGCGCCGGAAATCACTCTGGATTTTGTCTAGAATGTCTTTTTGATGCTCGAAAAGACATTTAACCGCGAAGATTGCGAACTCGGGCTGGATTTCGTGGCAACGCCCATACACCGGCAGTCACATAACGCCAAGCAGAGCCATCCGAGCACAAAGTTTCACTGAGGGCGCTTTGATGGTGAGCGGGCTCGCCGCGGCATCTCACTGAGGCCACGGAATCTATGGAGCGCATGGATATCAATCGCAAAACTTTATGGGTATAAATCTATAAGCTCTTGATGTGAAACGTGCATTGACATTTCCAAAGTTGTGCTTTAAATTTTCAATTGCGGAACTTTGTGGGTTTAATGTTGTTATAAACATTTGACGCCAAAGGTCAATTGACTTACAAGTCTTACATCGGAACATACAATGAGACAAGCCAAATCAACACACTAGCAGACGAGTTGACAAAGCACGCAGCGAGGTCCAATGAGACGATGCGTTGGGGTGGTTTATTTGTGCCGTCATGTCACATAAAAAAATATCAACATTTTTTTTAACCTACGCCAGAACATCCATGTCAAGACGCTAAAGCCAACCAAAGTAACTACGTTTTTATTTATTTTTTCTACTTTGACTTTTATTCGCCGAGGACACATTGAGCCTCTTCATTTTTTTTTTTTTTTTTTGTTCTCGCTACCCTACCCGCGGGCTGCCAGAGCGAGCCAGAGCGCATATGTTTTTCTCGTATGGCCCCGACCACCGCGCGGTGCACTTCGGTGGGCGTTCGGTTTGCTCTGGCCGAGTAGATTTTCACCTGACATAGTTTTGGAAGCTTCCTTGTGGGGACTCGAAGGATTGCGCCGCGTTCCTTGAGCGGAACCTTTCCGGAAAGTCTTGTTTCGCCGGTGTAGGATACTGAGCAGTATGCGTATGGTTCTCAGTGGGCCAAGCGTCTCATGTTTTCTTCGGTATTAATTCCGTAGCCCCATTAGGTGCCCGATGTAGGCATTCGATTCTGGCCAACATACTTTCCTATGCGTTTTTTTTTTCATTTCGGTGCCTCCGCCCCACAGAAAAAAAATACATTGTTGCGGCGCAGCGAATTGTCGCATGGTGAAAGTTCGATTTTGATACTTCTTTTGCGGAAAGTAATGGGCGACGGGACGCTTCAGTTGCCGGATACGTTTATTATATTATTGCAAAAGCAATTATATGGACACTCCAGGCGCATTCCTGCCGTCGCCGTCGCCCTCATGTTTCGTATAAAGTCCAAGGCTGATAAAATCGTGACCACGCGCTGCATGATGTATGTGCGAGTGAAAGCGTAGGAGGGGAGGTGGAATGGGTGAGCATACGATGGTGGTTCAGTCTTGTGTGCGCAAAGGAGAAAAGCGGGGAGCAAGCGCGCCGCCTTCCGTCGCGCGCAATACATCGGGGGGAGTGGATGGAATGGGGGCGGAATCTAGGATTCTCTGAATCTATGATTATGCAACATGTTTATTTGCCTTGTTTGACGCATCATATACAGTTACTTTTTCTTACATACATAGACTCATTGGAGACTTATATGTATACTTAAATATCTTGTTGCGAGGTTCTGTGTATACATGCAGTGAACTTTGTTTCCAGTGACGCTTTTTTGTCCTTTATCAAGCCGTATTTTCGCATTTGTATATCCCATTGTATCTTTGCATTTCTAATGTACGAGGGCGAGTCAAATGAAAGTGAGTCTACCCTAACCGCGCAATAATGGTTCGGTTCATTATCTGCGAGGCATGCGCGTAGGAGAACGGCATGTCTCATTTACAAAAGTGACACGCAGGTGTGAAGATAAATGTTCTTTAATGCTCTCATGCACTGGGTTGAATATGGTTGCGTCACATAATGGACACTTCAAAAGTTGAACAGCTCGGTGTCGCGAAGTTTTTGACAGCTAAAGGTGTTTCCAAAACAGAAATTAATCGCCGTATGGCTGCCGTTTACGTTGAACACGGCATCTCATTGACCACTGTGAAGCGTTGGAGCAAACGGTTTAAAGGACGTTGTAAAGACATTCCAAGACCGGGCCAAAACCATCGTGCAATCACCCCCCACACAATTTCAAAGGTTCATGAGCTGATGAAACAAGAACGGAGGATAAGCATCGATGAACTGGCAGGCGGTCTGAACATCCGTCACGGTTCGGTTCACGCCATAATTCATGAGCTTCTCGGTTAGCGGCTCTTTGGTGCGCAATGGATCTCCAAGATTTTGATCCATCGTGAGAAGACGGCCAAGTTTCGCGCTGCCTTGACTCATCTGATCCGGTATCACAATGAGGATGACGACTTCTTGTTTGCAATTGTGATCGGGGACGAACCTTGGTGCCACTACTACGAGCCGGAAACACGACGGCAAAGCTTACAGTGGAAACATTCGAATTTACCACGCCCAAAGAACGCAAAGGCCATCATTTCCACTGGAAAGGTGTTGTTGACTTTTTTTTCGGTCGTCAGGGTCCATTACTGATAGAATTTGCTAAATCTTGAGAGGCTATCAATTGTTTCCGATATTGTGGAACGCCAGAACGGCAGCGTGTCGCAATCAAGAACGAACAACGTAGAAAATTGACGAATGGGGTCATCTTGTTCCACGACAATGCCTGTCCCCACGTCGCTTATGTGGTTAATACAAAACTGGCAATGTTCAAGTGGGAAACGCTGCAGCATCCGCCATACAGCTCAGACCTGTGACCTTGCGACTTCTACATTTTGGGGCAACCGAAAAAACAGCTCAAGGGAACCAGATACAGACTTTTTGAAGCAGCAACCCAAGGAGTTTTATAAGACTGGAATCACGCGACTCGTTAGTCAATGGGACAAATGTCTAATTTCTCATGAAGACTACTTTTAAATAAAGTACCCCGTTGTTGGCTCACATTCATTTGACTTGCCCTCGTATATCTTGCAGAATTCCTGCTTTTTATACGTGCCCTCTGTTGCGACTATAATTTCGATGCAATTACTCACGATACACGACCGGTGACAGCTGCTCCTGCGTAATACATTAAAACAAATTACAGCGTCATTGAGATTTTTGACTGGCCATTGCATATATACAAGAATGTAAGCACGGTTGTTGAATGACAAAGTTTCATTAACATATTTGCCCTCAACTTGCTCAGTTCATTGCCTTTTAATTTTTCATATCAGCGGCATGCACTGGTTTCCTGGTTTCGAACTGATATAGTTCGAAAGTTCGTGTGATATTTTCTTTACTTAATAAATAGACAAAAATATGGAAGCATTGATATCAGTCATTTTGGGCAAAATTTTTGGCACATACGAGTATATTCTTTTATGAAAAAATACATACTTTATTGTTTTGACTGTGCGTAGGGTTCAAGAATTCGTTTGCAGCATCTTTGGCAATGACAATGCAGTTATTATTCATGGATTTCATCCCTTGACAAATTGTTTAAGAAGAAGCTTTAGCTCGGGCCCAATCCGACGCGGCCTATTCAAATACTTGTAAAACGCAGAAACGCTTTTCTTAGATAATCCTGCTAATCACGTTTATTGAACTTGGTTGCATTTGAGAGAGAAAGTTAAATCCTAGTTCTGTTGGAAACACAACTTCGATTTAGGGCCTGAATTTTGTTTAAAATATTTTGAAAAATTCGAAAGTTTGAAAAAGTAGAAGCACGACGTTTACAAACTAATAGCTATGCATGAAGAACAGACATTGTGGTTCTGTAAACGGCATCTATTATAACAGTCAAAGCGGACAAGTTTGCTATGTCAATTTGTATCTTACGTGAATCGGTTACGTTGTGTACAAGAGGTTCTGCACAAGCCGTATTTCCACAATAGTAAATTTTTTTGAGATTGATGTGTAACATATCTATTTTGTCCGCTGTAGATGTACTATTAGGTGCAATTCACAGAATTGTGATATCATTTTTTTATTGTTGAGTCACGGAGTCTTAAACTTGATAGTTTAGTTTTCTGAAAACTTTCGATTTGGTCAATTTTTAATAAATAATGGACCACCTAAATGAAAAATTCGAAACCAGTAGTCACTAGAATTAAACTTTTTCATTTAAATGCAACAAACCTCCTCAAATTTGGTGAAGTGGTTGCAGGGAAAAACGAATTTCCCTTCTACATGTATTAAAATAGGAGCACCCGAGCTAAAGCTTCCTCGAACAAAAGTTCTGGCTAAGCCACTGGCCCCATATATATATATATATATATATATATATATATATATATATATATATATATATATATATATATATATATATATATATATATATATATAGATATATACACACACATGGGGCCAGTGGCGTAGCCCCCCCCGAACAAAATTTCTGGCTACGCCACTGATGTCCGGTGCTGCTCCGTATGTTACAAAGTACTGAAAATGTGTTCAATGCTTTCCCACAGGCAGCAGTTTTTATTCCTGACGATGCCAGGAAATCAAACCTGATGCCACGAAATCTAGCCTGATGCCACCAATGCTGAGAAATCTAATCTGGAGGGCGCACAATCTTCTCGGATACCTTGTGTAATGTACCGTAGCGCTGAGGTGTCTTGTATAACGTAGGAGAATCGGTTCTAAAGGCAGAAGTGCACAGTTGGGTTCATGCGTTTAAGCCCATGAACTTGATTTGTGCTAAGATAACCTGTCCAAGATTTCACAGTTGCTTTATAAAAGAAATTAAATTATGGGATTTTACGTGCCAAAACCACTTTCTGATTATGAGGCACGCCGTAGTGGAGGACTCCAGAAATTTTGACCACCTGGGATTCTTTAACGTGCACCTAAATCTAAGTACACGGGTATTTTCGCATTTCACCTCCATCGAAATGCGGCCGCCGTGGCCGGGCTTCGATCCCACGTCCTCGTGCTCAGCAGCCCAACACCATAACCACTGAGCAACCACGGCGGCTGCAGTTACATTATAAGAAGTCTACTACACCATCAATATGCCGGCTGCTTTTAACAGCAACAAACTATTAAACGAATACCAATTGGTGACATCATTTTACCATTCGATTGTTCAGATTGGTAACCTCTAGATGCGGAGCAAGTTGAGAAGTCGTGTGTGTAATTAACTAAGCTACGTTAATTAAATTCTCAATAATTTATCTTATGTGGATGAAGAAAATGAGTAGTTTGGAGCCCGTCCTTGAGATTATCTAGCCAAGCGAAGTAATTTTGATTAAACATGCTCCTGTAAGAGCTATGCGAACAAAGATTTTCCAATTAAATGCTTTTGGAAAGCGTACATAACGCATAAAAATGACGTCTGTGAAATCACAGAAGGAACAGCGCTTCAACACTGGACACAAAGGAGGGACCACACCCAGACACTGCGCTAACAACTTGAAGTGCTGTTCTTTCTGTGATAATGAGCTAACTAGCCCGTTAGTCAATCCTTGCAAACCTGGGAAGTCAACCTGACTACACCTAGCCTTTTGTGATGTTGCCATCAATAGTATGACCCCGTGAGAATGTTCCTTTTAGCCAGTACGCTTTGAATTTTTATTAAACATGTTTTTTCGAAGGCAAGCAGTTCAAGGTTTTAATGTCAATATAGCTGCGCACGTGTGCCGTCGAAAGCTTGCTTGGACGCAGAAGCGACGCATGGCGCAGTGACGGTGCAGATTTAGCGCGTCGCTGGAATCAAGACAGCGCGCTGCCGCCGAGGGATGGAAGATAACGAAAGTGAACAGCTCGGTAGCTGCTGACGTAGCCGTACCGATGGTTACGGTGCCATCGTGACGAAATCGGGGTGACGATACTGACGGCTCAGGCGGTTTTTCTTTTTTCTTTTTTTTTGCTGATTCCGCTTTTAGAAAGAGATAATACTATAAATGCAGTGTCATTCGTTCTTGTCTCGTAGATTTAAATATGGGCTTAAACTGTATCCCATTCATCCCCGAGAGTAGGTGCAAGCGGGGAAATGCTCGCTCACTCGCTCGCACACACATACACACATACGCACGCTCGCACACGCACACACACGTACACACAAACACGCACACAGAGATACGACACATGCTCGCCTGCATTCACCTTTTCACGCGCCCACGCATGCACACACGCACAAAAACGTACGCAGGCACGTACACTGCTCGCACACACAAACGTGCGTATGCTCGCACACGCATACACGCACTCGTGCGCACGCATATTCAAATACGGAAACACAAACACGCGCGTACACGTAAATGCAAGTACAACACGCACGCATGCTCAAGGCGTGCACACGCATGTACACTCTCTCTCCTTCCATGCTGCCTGACAAAAACATGCGCGTGAAGTGTGAATGACACTTCCTCTGCAATTACCGTTTAATAAATCCCTTTCGGGTTTAAATTTGGCGCTTCTTCAACTGAATGTGCCCTCTGCCGAGAGGGTACAAAACAATTTGCTCCAGTCGTGACATAACCGCCCATCCCCGACGAAAACGCTGCTTCAACGCACCATCAATGTTACGACTAAGTGCCATAAATGCATATGTTGTTACAAGGGACTACTATCTCGACGCAGTCAGTTAAAACTTGCTGATACGCGGCCGATATACTGAAATAAATTTGCCTAAAATTTTGCCCATTCAGTTACGCATGTGTATTGTCGTGAAGTTCCACAGAATGGTGAAGGTGCATTGTCCAGAATTCCTGAGTATGTCCGTGCTACAATGCACCCTAGTTTTTTTTTTCTTTTTTTCCTTGTTTGTAACGTAACACAAAGACATGCGCATGCTTGTTATGTTGTCCAATGAACAAAATCTGATAATAAAAGTGATGACTTAACAAATGAGCAACTCATTGCTACCCGCCGTGGTTGCTCAGTGGCTATGGCGTTGGACTGCTGAGCCCGACGTCGCGGTATCGAATCCCGGCCATGGCGGCCGCATTAAAATGGGGGCGAAATGCGAAAACAACCGTGTACTTAGATTTAAGTGCAAGTTAAGGATCCCCAGGTGGCCGAAATTTCCGGAGTCCTCCACTACGGCGTGCCTCATAATCAGAAAGTGGTTTTGGCACGTAAAACCCCATAATTTTTAACTCATTGCTACGTTTTAGGAAGTAAAATAGAAAATATAATATCTGAAGAGCATTCCTGAATAAACCAAGACGAAACCAAACCTCGAGTTTTATGTTTCGGCCATATGGTGGGAGACTGTCGAACTCAGTCATACGTGGCGTTAAAAAGAAGTATCCCGCAGCCCGGTATCGCACCGCTACCAGCATGACATGGAGCATCAAGGGCGTCAAGTGCGAACCATACAGAAAGAAATTTGCGAAAGATTACACCACTCGAGCACAGCTTCTAACGCTGCCGCAAGTGATACGCTCGGGTTTTTATAGATACCGCGTGAATTTGCACGACTGTGTTTCAAAAATCGATTTTGGGAACAGTGTTACGCCATGTGTAGAGAGTCTAGATAGAAATGAATCGAAAGTTGCGTCTTCAGACTGCATACGCTGTAGCGGCTGTTACAATAGCAGCCGTAGTTTTATCACAGCTACCGTTTTTGTCTCGAAAATCGAGTATAAATTTTCGTCGTTTCCATAGGCTTCCATTGCTGAATCTTGAGCCGCTCAGGGAACAAAATTCTAGCTTGCCACAGAGTGAACACTGCATTTGTCTCGTGTGAGTTGTCTTCTAGAACATGTCTGTCACCTGCATTTTTCAATAACCGACGCGCAGCTTTAATTATTCGCGAAAAGCCCGTTCGTTCCATTGAAAACACGCTAGCTTCGTGCCGCGGCCGCTTGGAGCGCTAGTCGGTACGCGTCCAGAAACGCTGGATATGGGAGGTATCGTAGATGGCGTTATGGCGTTAGCAGAGACTCATTGTCGCGAGAAAGTGCCGATGTGATTATGTGGTGACGAGTGCTGCAAAGTGGAGAAATCATTGTTCCTGGCATGATCTGCTTATTTCTTTATGCTTTCACGTCTGTTTGGTGCTATGAGTGTATATGCTGTGTTAAGCACACAACGCTTTTGTTGACACAGAGGTCCAGACCACATACATGCCGTGCAATCGATGTTGAACCGACAGAGAACCGCATAGAGCGTCCTTCGAGTACTCCAACCCGTTTTCTTAAAAAAAAAAAAAAGAAGATGGACCTTCGGGGGACTCAAGCGAACTGCAAACGCAAAGTGTCGTGCAGAACACACTTACAGATGGCCTATAGCTCAGTGGATTCTCTTTGCCGCGTCCACTGCAAAATCGTAAACTGGCAATTACGTCTTTCGCGAGGGCTCGTTTGCAAGACAGGCCGCAAGGTAATGGCGTGCTCCTCGCGGTAACCGACCTCCCTGAATCGATGCAATTTCTTCAAAGCGGCGCAGCGAACAACGCACTCCCTGGCAACCCCCAATGTTGTGCCGCTCGAACCGCGCGAAGGTCGCCGTGTTGCCGCCACCGCATGCAGTCTTCCGCTCGCGCGAGATATACATGTTGCGCTCACGAAAGTCTATCGATTCCCGTTTTCCGGCAAATGCCCTGGGCCTCGCATCCTCCCCCGCAGCTGCCGCGTTTCGAGGGAGCGCAAAGTGCGAACGGCATTTCACGGCCATCTTCTTCGACGCCGATGATGAGTTCACTTCGTAGTTCTTTATTAATATACTGTACTTTCTTTTTACCTTACTAACTATTTACTCTAGGATAACTTGAAATTGCTAAATTGAAGGCGAGCAGTAGAGAATGCGTGTCTGCTTAGCAGAAATCCCAAAACTAGCGTAACTCTCGAGATATTCGTCCTTCAACCATACGCAATACATTGGCTCTTAAGCTTTCCCCAAGCATTCTTCCAGCAGTCCGGCACCACATTGCCACGTGGTTTTCGATTCTGTTCCCACAATCGCTGCTATCAGAGTTATACTGTCGCTCAAGAGAGAGAGAGAGAGAGAGGGAGGGAGAGAGAGAAAGGGGGAATGCCTAAGGATAGAGAGGGAGGTTAACCAGAGATTATCTCCGGTTGGCTACCCTGCACCGGGAGAGGGGCAAAGGGACACGAAAGATGACAGAAAAAGAACTCGAAAAGAAACGAGAACATGCGCCTTCCCCTGCCGGCGATATTACCTGACTCGCATATTTCTCTGTACTTAATGAAGTCACTATTCTGCTGGATCAACCTCCCTTTTATGCACTCTCTTGTTTGTACGGCGAGGGCTGGTCTTGTTGTTTAACTTGCGAATCAGAAAACGGTCAGCGTAGCCAAGAGTAGAGGGAGAATGAAGAGGAAAGGCAGGGAGGTTAACCAGATATGAGTCTCCGGTTTGCTACCCTACACTGGGGATGGGGGATAGGGGTTAGAAAGAGGAGAGAGAGGGAAACGCAAAAAAAGAAGAACGAACGCGCACACATGGAGACACACACACAAAAGGCGTTCCAGTTAAAGTCGTTCACACAGGCCGGTAGATCGCAAGAAGCGCAGAAGCGCTTGCACGGCCTTCTTCTGTGACGGTAGGTCCTTTCGATGTTGCAGAATTCTTTTTTCGGATAGCGGTTGGTCGTCCAGTTGGTCTAGTTCCTGGCTGAGGCATGCCCTCTGTGGACTGTACTGCGGGCAGGTGCACAAAATATGGCCAATTGATTCTTCATGGCCGCAGTGGTCACAGGTTGGGGTGTCGGTCATCCCTATGCGGAAGGCATAGGCTTTAGTAAAGGCAACGCCCAACCAAAGTCGATATAAAAGCGTGGCGTCTCTACGGCGAAGCTGTGATGGCGCTCGAAGACTTAATGTTGGATCAAGTGAGTGCAGTCGCGGATTTCTTAAATGTGGCTCATTCCATTGCGACGCGGTGCACTGCCGAGCAAGTAGGCGGAGCTTCCGTGCAGCGTCAGTTCTAGAAAGAGGAATGGGGACGTGGCGCTCCTCAGTATGGGCTGAGCGGGCAGCGTGATCCGCCCGTTCATTGCCGACAATCCCGCAGTGACTTGGAAGCCACTGAAAGGTTATGTCGTGGCCTGCATCACTTATATGGTGTAATGTCTCTGTAATATGGAATATTAGTTGTTCGTGCGGTCCGCGTCGTAAAGGTGACAGTAGAGACTGCAGTGCCGCCTTCGAGTCACAGAATATTGTCCATTTGTGTGGCGGTTCATCACCAATGTGATGAAGAGCAGTAAAGAGCGCTGCGAGCTCTGCTGCTGTCGATGTTGTCGCGTGGGTCGTCTTAAATGTGATTGTTGTAGCTTTCGCTGGTATGACGATTGCCGCCGCGGAGCTGCTTGGAAGGACAGATCCATCAGTGTAAATATGCGTAGAGTCACGGTAGTTCCCGTACAAATATAGTAGCGTGAGCTGTCTAAGGGCTGGTGATGACAGATCAGCTTTTTTCGAGATACCAGGTATTGCGAGGTTGATTTTCGGCTGAGCGAGGCACCATGGAGGGATCGAAGGTCTCGCAGCCGGAGTGAAACAAGCTGGCAATGATTCATCATATGCAGTTATCGTTTGGCTGAAAGATGTGTGTGGCCTGTCCGCTGGTAGAGAGGCTAAATGGTGACGAGGAGTCCTGGCTAGATGCCTTATATGGGTCCTGAGTACTTCAATTTCAATGTGGGTCTTGACAAGGTGGTCTCTAGCGATTGCTATCGTAGCCACTGTTGAAGCACTCTGAGGCAGGCCTAGACAGATCCGGAGCACTTGACCCTGAAGACTTTGTATAGTGCGTAGATTCGTTTTGCCTGTGTTGTTTATTGCTGGCAAGCTGTATCGCAGAAATCCCAGAAAAAGCACCCTGTACAGTTGTAACATGGCACTAGGCGACATTCCCCAGGTCTTGCCAGCGAAAAATTTGAACAGGTGGCATATGCCTGTCAACCGTTTTTTCACGTAAGATATGTGTGGGCTCCATGACAAGTCCCTGTCGATTATGACACCTAGAAACTTGTACGATCGGACTTGTCGTAATACTTGGCCATTTATCGTTACACTGTAGTTTGCCATGAATTTGCGCGTAAATGGCACCAGTGCGCATTTCTCGGAGGAAATTTCGAGGCCTCGATTACGGAGGTAGACAGCAGTTTGTGTCGCGGCTTTCTGAATTCTCGCTCGCAGCTGTAGGCGTGTTACTGCAGATGTCCATATGCAGATGTCATCCGCGTACATTGATAGCCTGACTGTGGTTGGCACGTGCTCAAGGAGAGCAATTAGTGTTAGATTAAATAACACGGGGCTAAGTACACCGCCCTGGGGGACGCCGCGGTAGCTATAATGTAGAGAAATATGGCCTTCCTCGGTGCTTACAAAGAAGGATCGCATGGATAGATAGCTCCGTATCCATTGAAACATCCGACCACCCACTCCTACCTCTGCGAGAGCAGAGAGGATGGCTTCATGCGTAACGTTGTCATACGCCCCTTTAACGTCGAGGAATAAGGATGCGCAGAGACGCTTACGGCGTTTCTCATGTTGAATGTAGGTGACCAGGTCGACGACGTTATCGATCGATGATCGACCGCGTCGGAAGCCCGCCATGGCATCTGGGTAGGTGTTGTGGTACTCCAAGTACCACTCCAGGCGTCCTAGGATCATCCTCTCCATTACTTTGCCCACACAGCTCGCCAAAGCGATCGGGCGATATGAGGAGAGCTCCAACGGCGACTTGCCAGGCTTCAGCAGTGGAACAAGGCGACTTGTCTTCCAGGTTGTTGGTAGCGTGCCATTTCTCCAAGATTCATTGTACACCTCAAGAAGAACCCCTCTCGCTCGCTCCCCCAGGTGACATAAAGCTCGGTAGGAAATTCCGTCAGGTCCTGGCGCTGATGTGCGGCTACACAAAGCTAATGCTGCCTTAAGTTCGTGGATCGAGAATGGTAGATCCAACCGGTGATCACGTGGTGGCGGACAGCTGCTCGAAGGCGATGGAATGTTGGTAGCTGTGAGTTGGCCGGATAATCTGGCGCAGAAATCCTCTGCCACGTCAATCTCCGATCTCTTTTGAGAGAGGGCAAGTGCCTTGAATGGGAATCGCTGTACGGGAAGTGTCCGCAGTCCGCGCACCGTTCTCCATAGTTGCGATAAAGGCTTGCGTGGATCTAGCGACTCACAGAAGGCAGCCCAACGTTGCGATTCGAGCTTGTCTAACCGGCGCTGTATCTTCTTTTGCGTGCGCCTGGCGGTCCGTAGATCGTCCATTGTTTTCGTACGTCGGTATCTTCGTTCAGCACGTCGTCGGATTGCTCGAAGTCGTTCTAGTTCCACATCATAATCATTAAGTTTCGAGGAGCATGTTAGAGTACGCATAGTGTCTTGCACCACGCTCTTGATTGCCTCTTCCAAGTCGAAAGATGGATTGGCGTCGCAGTGTTCTTCCATAATAGACTTAAATTTAGGCCAGTCCACTCTTTGGATCGTATCCCGTATTTTGGAAGCGGTCAATCCTCTGATCTTGATGTACGTGGGGATATGGTCGCTTCCGTGCGTCTCTATGTCCGCAAACCACCCTGCACGTCTGACTAGGCTTCGTGAGACGAAAGCCAAGTCAAGACAGCTGCTGTACGTGGAGCCACGTAAGAACGTAGGACTTCCATCATTCAGCAGCCAAAGTTCATTACTGGAGGCGAAAGATACCAGAGCTCTGCCTCTTGCGTTGATGATCGGACTTCCCCAGAGTGTATGATGGGCGTTGAAATCTCCAGTGATGACCCAGGGATTGGAAGTTGAGGAAAGGATGTCTCGTAGTCTTTTGTAATCAAATCGACTTGACGGAGATAGGTAGGCGCCTACAAAAGTGAAGGCCAGATTCTTTTTCCTTACGTTTAGGCATATATATTGATCACTGTCATTAGGTGGTACAGGCTGATGAGTGTAGGTGAGGTCACGGCGAATGAACACCAAAACCTTACTGTTTTCATAAACAGCTGACGACATAAATGATTCATATCCAGAAAGCCTGATTTTGTTCAATAAGTTCGGCTCGCAAATGACGATAATGGGAAACATATTGGCGAACACGAAGCGACGGAAATCCGAAAGGCGCGCTCTGAGTCCGCGGGCATTCCACTGAAAAATAGCTGCTTGTCGGACCTCTTCCCTAAAAGACCGTGGCTGTGGAGCCATGATCTACTCAAGGGTTGCAAGCACCGGACTCAGAGCGTCCAGTACTTGAAGCGCACTTCTGGCAGACGGTGTGTGCATGTTGCTTAGCAGCACGCGAATGGCATTCATCAAAGGCCTAATAAGTGCTATCACTTGCTCATCTGTTTTCCGCGACTCCTCTGATACAGCACCTTGCTGTACTGGGGGCGGCTTCTTCTGCGGCTCTTCTGGCGGTCGTGTACGCGGAAGTGGCGGCCATTCCTTTGTGGAGAGAGATCGGGCAGTTTGCTCCCTTCCAACATTGGTGATCGTAGTGCTGGAAACGTCCGCTGATGATGATGCTTGACGAGGGGACTTTTCCTGAAAGCTTGATGTTTTCCGCCGTGAAGACCGTTGTCGGTGACGTCGTCTTCGCCGTACTTTCACAGCGGCCTCTTTGTGGGTAGAGTTGTCTCTCACCATTTGCTTAAGAATGGTGAACTCTTTCTTGATCTGGGGACAGTCTTTGGAAGAGGCGCAGTGATCGCCTTGACAGTTAGGACACTTGAACGTGGTTGCGTTGCAGTTGTCTTCTGAGTGGGGTTCGGCACATCGAGGGCACACGGCCGAATTTCTGCAAACACCCTTCACATGTCCAATCTTCTGACAATTGAAGCATTGCATTGGTCTTGGAATAAATGGTCGAACCTGGTGGCGAAAGTGGCCGACCTTCACGTAGGGTGGAAGGCAGTCGCCTTTGAAGGTTATCTTCACACAACGTGTGTTGCCGAGGCGACCAACATGCAAAATCACGTTGTGTTGGCTTGCTGGTTTTATGAGAATTGGGAGGTCTGCATTAGATATTTCATTGTCAATGTCATAGATGACTCCAGTTATTGTGGCACCATTCGTTGGCACGATGGATCGGACCTTGATGTTTCCCAGCTGCGTTACATGTTGTAGTATGGTCAGTGCACTCGGGTTCATCACATCGATTGCCAGGATGTTTCGTCTAGTATTTATCCTGACATCCTTGATCTCATTTGGCACGGTGTTCTCTAGATACACGGAGAGTGCTTGCCTGTTGAGGACGCGCAGGTTGTCGGTAGCGTTCTGTGGCACAAACAGGATGGAGTGAGGCCATCGCTGAGGAGCTGTTTTCACAGTGTTCGAGCTGGACGCCGAAGATGAGTTGATAATTCTTCGTTTGGCCTTGCGGTACTGGACAAGTCGAAAGCTGTCCTCCGAGGACTCGTCACCTGATGCGCAGTACAGCTCTGTGTCCTCGCTACCACTTGACGTACTTCCTCGCTTCCTCGAACCGATGTCCGCGGATGAACGGGAACCGGGAGGATCCTCGGGGTGTTGTACATCCATTACCGCGATGGAGGGGGCGGTAGACCCCACAGGTGCAGTAAGAAGTCCAGAAAAACACAGAGACGGGCGAGATGTGTTCCGCAAGAGAAGCACTTCGTCTTCCTCCCAGCGTAGCCAAACATCATATTTAGCGCTATTGCACCAGCGTCACCATTTGGACCATCATCGTCATGAACATTATCAAAAAAGTTAGATTCGCTTTAGGCCACAAAGCTTTCGCCCAACGCTATCCAAGTGTTCTTATCCTGCCCCCGTTGTCTCGCTTGAAGTCACTTTTTACGACGCATGGGAAAGGTGAGCATGTCTTCAAGGGCTGACAGCCGTCTAAGCCATACCATTGACTAATCTGTTGTTTTCGGTTATTGGAAGCCTCCTCGTTTTTTTTCCGTTAGCGTTTCTAGTAGTAAAAGTATAAGCAACCGTAATTCCTCGCAACATCCGTCACTGGAACAATCAAGCATGTTGGGAGCAATTCTTGCATGTGAAGGTGGTAATTACCTACATGAGAAATCGCAAGGGCAAGTATCTGATAAAGCGATTCGCTTATTATCGTCCTAATAACTAAGTATACACACGTGTCGAAATTGCCTAATTGAAGCGGAGCAGTAGGGAAGTAATATTTGCTTAGCGAAAAATCCTAAGACCGGCACCACTTTCGATACATCCGTTCCGAACATTTGCTTAAGGAGTGCGTTTGCGTTAATATAAAGATGCATTCGCATTGTGCATTGCCCCTTTGGTCTCACGGTGCTCAGGCAGGCAAACATGCATGGCAGCAGGCATGGAAGCACAGACGGTGACTATTTTGTAAACAGTAATTATACGTGTGCCCTCTGAACCTAGATGCAATTCGGTGGCAGTAATACAGTATGGCAACAAGCACGTTCCGCGGTCCTATATAGGATCGAATGACGGCGCTCGCATCTAACCCCTTTTTTTATAAATGCGTCATCGAATCTTCCAGATGCGCAAATTGCAGAACATGCCCACAATCAGTACGCACGTTCTACAGCCACGTATGGCCGACCGGTCTTTCTAGAAAGCCTACTACGTTTGAAATGTTCGAATTAGGTAATATCTTCGGGAGCGCAATTTGTGCAAGTGATAGCAGCGATAGCGGGAACAGAATAGAAAAGCACGTGTCAATGTTGTCCCGAACTGATAGACGAATGCTTTTTGGGGAAACCGCTAACTAAATCTGCAGTGCATGCCACAGCACATTTGAAGGAGGGATATTTCCAACTTGGTATTAGCCTTAAAAAAGAGATTATGATGTTATTTACATGCCAAAACCACGATGTGATTATGAAACAGGTCGTAGGTGGAGCTCCGGATTAATTTCGGCCACCTGGGGTTCTCTAACGTGCCTCAAATGCACGGTACCTGAGTGCATTTGCCTTCCACCCCCATCGGAATGCGGCCAACACAGCCGGGATCGAAGCCGCTACCTCGAACTCAGCAGCACAGCGCCATAGCCACTAGACTATATATAGCGTGGTGGGTGTATTAGTCTTTAAATTTCTGCTCAGCAAGCATGACTTCTCTATGCTCCTCGCCTTCAATTTCGCAATTTCGAATTGTATCTTAAGCTGAAACTTAGAAATTAGTAATATCTTTAGTTAGCTACCTGGATAGCGTGATTTTCTTAATGTAAGTAACACCCGCATATTCAAGTAATCCAGTTAAACAGGCTAAGTTGCGCTGTGTACTCCATACAATATTTAAAGATCCTGTTTAAACTTAAAGAAAAAAAAATGACACCGGTATACCTTACTCCGGCTCTGTTTCGGCTTCATGCACATGGTGGAAATTTAGCACCCCTTTTTCGCCGGTTTCGTCGAGATCGTCTTTTTCCTTCACTCTTTACGAGATGCGCTAATTCATGAAAACGTTATGCAATGTAGTTTTCTGTAGAAAGCCTTACGGTACAATCTTACAACAGCCAAGTTTCACTAGTCGTTGCGACAACGAGCGACTATATGCCCTTATGCAACGTAAGCATTATATATATATATAAAGCAAATTCACCATCAATTCAAGCTGCATATTGCATAAGTTGATCAATGCTTCCATTCAGCTTGTTTCACATAGCAAGCGTTTAATAAGAAATGAAGAAAACAAACATTTTTACTTCACCGTAATGCTAAGTGACAAATTAAAGGTGCCCAGGGACTAGTGCGTTGAACGTAACCGGCGTTAGTGGACGCTTTGCCAGCGATCGCTCCAGGAGCAGCGTTTCGTTCGTGTTTGCCTTGTCGCTATGGGACTCTTATTGCAAAAACGGCGGGTAATGAATTCTCCCCCCGCCCCCACCTTCTTCGCCCAGTCACGCTGCTATACATCAGCGAGTGTCGAAATGGTACCCAGAGAACTCACTCTCACTCATCTCCCTATTGTTTCCTCCCTTCCCACTTCTCAGCGACCGCCTCCTCCCAGTTGCCCTTCTCTGTCTACAGCTGTATTTCACTCCACCGTCTCGACGCAAGAATCCGGCCTAATTGAACCTTACTGTCGGAGAGCCCTGAAAAACGCTCTTCTGCTGTGTTTCGTCCTACAACGGTCCCTGCTGATTGTGCCGCTCTATTCCTGTCCTTTGTGTGTTTCTATTTCTTTTCTCTCATTTTTTTTTCTAGTTTTCCAAGAATGGTCATGCCAGTGCTGCATTTACGCAGGTTAAAATAAATTTAATGCCATCGGAGCTTCGAATATAATTAACTTCAGAGCCGATGCCGCACATTCCATATGTCCGTATCTTCCGCTACCCCGACGGCAATCAGACCAGCTGACCATATGGACCGACTGATGAAACTTTCTTTTTCACCTGTTTTAGTTTTGTTCATTCAGGGCGTAATTAACGTACCCATTTTAAACCAAAGTTGGATCACGACAATTGCTAAATTTCAGCAGGACTTTTGCTGGGCTAGTCAGTGCATGATTTATAACGAAAAACTGACGCAAGCAAAAGACAACAGAATACATTATACAGTGACAGAGTGTCCGATGGAAAAGGCACTCTTTCTGGCTCTGCATGGCATCAGTCGTCTCTTCATTTATTTTTATTTTTATTCAAGTTGTAACTTTACGCCAGAAGCAAATTGAAGGTTAAAGAGCCGTCACATTAGACGACATGCATTTATTTTGTAAAAACCATACGTAGCACACTATCACCGTGGCTTAAGCAGATTAGGATGGGAGATATTGGGGCAAAAATGATCATTAACTGATTTTCACTATCCTTTCCATGCAGCATCATGCTCTTCACCGACACCAAAATGGAAGACGTTTAGCATATGCGTTGTTTTCCTGAAGACTCGCGGTAGGGCGAACGTGAATGATATAGATAAATTCCCAGAAACGCTACATGCCTTATCTAATGATACTTTAACAACAGCATAAATTATCTAGTGGAAGCCTATAAGAAAAACTTAGCACAAAAGACTATGCTGGAATGGCGCTGTATACGCAGAAGAGAACCGAAATTTTGTTCCATTTAACCGGTATTATCCCAAGAAAAGTACACTATATTTTTGAAGTACTGGTGTTCAAAATGGACCGGTACAGTAAAAAAAGCGAGCGGTCAGTGGCATTCTGCGTAGCACTTAACAAAGTCTTTTGCTTTTAGAAACTGAAACTGCGCACAGCTTAAAGACTAGTGAACAAATTCAAATAGCTTAGCTTTTCCCTGAGATGTGCCACTGATACTAAATTAAATGGTGGTCCTGTGGCTATGCCGTGCGATATACTATAAATGCAAATAACATATTTGTGATAGTAAAATCGAAACTCATTGGTTAAATTCACCTAGGAAATTTCCGAGTAACTGGGCATGGGCGGAAAGCTCGGCGCGCTCGGGACCCGTTCATATATAATCGCGTTACATACGCCATCTCATAACAAGCACTGACGCTGGTCTTTCAGCGCTCGTACTTGTACGTTTACGCTTATAAAAATACGAAAGCCGTTTCAGAGGTATCTCTGCGATTTTTTCTCATTATCGATGCCTTCCGGTGTCATCGTTTCGCTCGGTAATAGCGCGCCTACGCTATAGGACTTGTTCAGCGAATTGTTTAAGGCGCCCTCAGGTTCGCTGAGGATTCCGCGGCGCTGACGAAGTGCATTCCTCGCGCATTTGCCTGCGCTCCTGTTCCTTCGCTCGGAGGCCACGCTTTGGCGGTTTCGCATCGGCGCGCGCTATGCGTATAACGAGTAAAGTCGAAGCAACAGGGGTTTACCCGCGCGGCCAGATCGGAAATGGCGCCACGCACAGCTGCGCAGTTTCCACGTCCTTATAGCGCGGAAACTGTGTAACCAAAAGAACACCATATAATAATAATAAGAAGAAGAAGAAGAAGAAGAAGAAAGAACACGTTTACAAATGGACGACCCTCCTAAGAAGGAGATTTAATTCCTGATTCACGTGTGTGTGTGCGCGCGTGTGCGTTACGCAGAACCGACAGCCACGGATTTCGGACAGAAAACAACCGAAGTGAGAACGCAATAAGCATTTACAGTTCATTTCGAGGTCGCTGAACTTCATTTAATTTCACTGATTTGATAACCTCGAACGCCCTTTGAGGTAACGTTTTTAGCATCTTACTGTACATAGCACTGAATCAATGACAACCCTTTTGCGCTGCCAGAATCGCACGGCCCCTGTTCAGTAGGAGTTATCCAAATGACTAAGCGTGAAATAAGCGCGCGTGCGTGCGTGTGCTCAAATGATGTGTACTAATGCGAGGACATGCGGTCACTGCCTCACTGCATCAAAACTTAGCGCTAATGGCGAATTTGGACTGTGCGGTGACAGCAGTGCTGCATGCCAGTAGTCTCAAATAACTTCTGGTCTTAGGTCTACGGCTCTCGACTTTCTTGTAAAAGAAATGCGCCTAGCATGCTGCTCAGTGATACCGGACGCACACTGATCTTCACTCTTTTATGAAGATTTCTAATACTGAAATGTCTGCTATGACTAGATGAACTTGTTCTGAATCACTGAATGCGACTTATCAGTGACAAGTGACTCAGTGCGACTCAGTGACACGACGGAGAAAAAAAAGCGCATCGGCGACAGAATCGAACATGCGAAATTACATAAACTTCATGCACCGCAGTCAATACCACGCGGCCACCGTTGACATAGGAGGTTCTGTACTGATTTCTGCGCACTGGCATTTTGGAACAGCATTGAAAACGGCAACACTGGACAAACTTTAATTCTCTTCATTGAAATTAATGGGACAGAACTGAAATCTGAGCAACTCTAATTAGACTGTTTTCAATGCCAATTCATAAAGCTTTCCTTCGCAAATCATTCATTTCTAAGAGCAGGAATGCCAGAAGAATGTGACGATTCACATGAACTCCTTTAGTTCGAATTAAACCTGAGTGAAAAGAAAGCGATTGAATAAAAAAAAGAAAAACGAAAGAAATATAGCATGCTGCTGCATTCATATGAAGCCGACAATCAAGCCAAGAAAGGCTTAAACCTGTTGCACATGTCGCGATTTTGCTGACGATATCGCACTTCAGAATTAGCGGGCACGCCACATGAGCTGACAGTATCTTCGTGCGTGCAATCTTGTATGCTCGGAGCTCTGAACTTCTTTACTAATTCGTACATGCGGCGCGGACGGAGAACAAGTGACAACGCGGATCGTATATTACACGTCACGGTGACCCACAAGCTTTTTTTTTTTTTGTCTTAGGAGAGTAACGGGTTCTAACACGAAAAGGTTTCACGATAACAGATTCTAATTTCTTTTTTACATATTCTTCACCGAAGCGGACCAACCATAAGAATAAAGTTAATGCGAAACTCGCAGCCCCCGCGATCGGTATTTGTGAAACGGAATGGTGAAGTTCGCCGGGAAATCATGACGGCGCACTTGGGACTGTAATTTTGCGCGCTCATCTTGTTCTGTAGATATGCGCACCCGGAACAGATGTTCCTTTTATTCCCTTTAGCAATAGAAACAAACCTTGTGCAGGCTATGTCCGTCTAATGCGTTTTCACGAATCTGTACGGCCAGCATACGCTGTTGCCGATTACGTAAATCATTTTTGCTTGACGTGTCTGCAGTGCGTAGATAATAACTGGAGATCTCAATGGTACCACGCCAGTGGCCTGCTCTTCAAGAAGACAGTCATGCCCTTCACGAATTATCAGAAGGCTAAAATGATCCTGGCTCTGGGGGCGACGCACGGCGACAAGAGAAAGGCAGTCAAGCTATCCGGATGTGGCAGTGTGGAGGACGCCTTAGTCCGTCATTAGTACTTAGAACGCATGAAGTCCTTTGCGAGATGGGTAGCTTCACAAGAAAGCGACACAGGACTGCGACGGTAGTTGAAGAAGCGGAAACGGATTTTTTGGCATACCTTGCTGCTAGGCTTCACGGTTGTGTGCGCGACGCCGGTGCGTAGGCCGGAACCTCAAGCTCAACCTCAAGCTAAAAAAAAAGGTCATATGCACCCGCATCGTGCACAGTCAACCGCAAAAGTTTACGGGACGCAGGCTCTGCCAATATGCTGAATTCTCGCAAAGCGTGGTCACACAGCCTCGAATTAAATGTTCCAGCATGTAGTAGCTTTCGCAACCTACACAGTGATTTAGTAAATACGAAGTGTCATGCCTTAACAGTGCAGGAATTCACATTTGAAGGGGAAACCTCATCCCGTAAACTTTTGCTGTTGACTGTTCATCTTCACCAAAAACTTGAAGATCGAGATATTGGAAACAGATTTTGCCAATTGGATTTTCACGAAATGTGAAGAAGAACCGGACTTTCTCACTCGCGTTCTGTGGACGGATGAGGCTAATTTCTCCAGAAACGCAGAAGTTAATCTTCACAACGCGCACTACTGGAGTGATAGGAATCCTCACTGACTGGCACAAACACGACACCAATACCAGTGGTTGCTTCATGTGTGATGCATACTTCTGATGGCAACATCATCGGACCCATGTTTTCTGACAACACATTAACGACACAACGCTACGTCAACGACATTCGCCACCGGACATGACACCCCTGGACTTGTTCTTGTGAGGCTACGTGAAAAATCGTGTGTATAACAGCGGATCTACCACACCGGACGCCCTAAAGGCAAAAATAAGCAGAGTCTGCCGGGAGATTCCAGCGTCGTTGGTCAAAGCTGCAACAGCATAAGTTTTGGAAAGAAACAAGTACGGTATTGGCTTCAGACGGTGACCTGTTTGAGTACGTGCTATAAGTGGAAGTGGTAAATAATCACTCAAAACTGGTGTAAAATGTGACTGTTTAAAGCACCTTTATGATGTTACCCTATCCTTATACAAAAAAAGCTTGCGACAAAGTTAGAAATAGGTAAGAAACTGCTTTGTAATTTTACCTCTTTTTCCGGAGTTGAGGAGACAGGAAGGGTAAGCGGCTAAACCATTTGCACCTTTGGATGTTTCTTTGAGGGCGGCTGGGATGCCTTATGTGCTCTGGGTTTATTTTTTATTGAAATAAACTTCTGAGTAGCTCTTTTCTGTTCTTCCAAGAGCTGCCTTTTTGATTTCTTCGTGCTCTTTTCCGCACTGTTATTTTTTAACATTTGTTGAATTTCTTTTGTAGCTTTGTTTCATGATACGCGAAGGTTAAAACAATCCCGAGTGCCTCATGATGGAGCACAACATTCTTGCGTCCGCAGATGCTGACGCTTATCGCACCACACTAGTTAGGTGAGGTCGTGAAACCTCTAGAACCATTCTACATGACGAAGGCTTGTACGATGCGGTGATAAACGAATGCAGCCGTATATCTTTCAAAGGTCGCTTGTGGGCGCTTGAGTAGAGGCGCGCGAGCGCGCATCTATTTCATTTTTCGCGTATTTCGCGGGCTTTTGTTTCTTCTTGGAAAAAACAACGAGTCACACTTCAGCACGAAATAAATGCTTGATTCGGGGGTTATTTAAGGTGTCCTACAACTTTGTAGTTGACATGTTTGCGATTCAAACAATAATTAAAACGTCTGCTAATTAAAAGAAATTAATTAATACTTCGTAACGAAAAAAGGACTGGCTGTAAGGACACACCACTACCGCTACTATGCGGTCGGTACGATTCCTCTAGAGTTCTTGGACATATATTTTTTTTAATCCTCGTCAAAGTTAACTGGGACACCCGGTATACAGTATATACGTATAACCGGTCCTCAAGAGTGTTGGGGAGCGCTACGCACGACCACGGGCGGTGTATGCGGAACATCGATTAAACCAAAGGACACGCGTGGTATGTGATTGTAGAAGCACAATAAGCTCTCGTACGCTACATCAAGGCATCAACGCGGGCATGAGTCGAGTAGGGCGAAGCCCTCGATCGCCACGCGATTACCGAAAAAAGAAAAATCTGGGTCAACGAAGGGCTCAAACCGAGGAGGATTCGGCTCCCACGGGCTCTATCCTCCATAAGAATTTGAAGCTTATAGCAAACTTTTCGTCCAGCGTAATCCTAAAGCTCAATAAAAGGCGGGTAATTTACTCTATGCGTTACTTTGCTTCGTTGTCTGTTGGCTTCATGTAGTTGTTACTGAAAATAGAGCCCCTCATTTTCCACGATTGTACCGCACGACGTGCGCATAGTCACGTAGAGTCTAGCTCCTTCAAGAACGAGACAGTGAGGCAAACGAAAGACAGAGAGGTTAACCAGAGATTATCTCCGGTTGGCGACCCTGTACAGGGGAAGGGCATGGGAATGAGATAGGTGAGAGAGAGAGAAAAAAATATGTTTTAGCTTATGTACCCGGCGTTGTTAGCTATTGATTGAGGAGCTGATCGTTCGTGCTTTAAAATGTCATACTTCGTGCACTCGCAAAAGATTTCTCGCACTTATCACAAATGGACGACCTTGTCAGAAATCTTGTCAGAAAGCTGACAAGTGTAAAGGCATGTGCGTGTTTGTAATTTACGACTTGTTGGAAATCAGCATCGTGTGTGTCTATCTGCGTCCTCGTCTCCCGCGTTGTGCTCGTTTTATCAGAAAGCCTCCTCAGTTATCCGCATTTTGGTGCTCCGATAACGATTTCGAAGAGCGTGCGTATTATCGTGGTAGAAAAGTTTATCATGATTTCGCCATCGTGGATGCTTCTGTGAATAAGGGAGACCATCAAAGAAACAATGTGCGTCTCTTATGAAAAGGGACATGCAAAGACATTGATGTTATAATCTTCTTAACGACACATTACTAGCAAAGATTGACTGACGGGCTAGTTTGTTCATTATCACACACACAAAAAAAAAACAGCGCTTCAAGACGGGACACGGGGAGGAACCACACACACACACATCGCTTTTCGAAACAGAGATAATAAACCAACGCTCAACGGTGTCTGCGACTCAAAATTGAGACAGCAGACGATACGTGTCAGCCACAGTTACGACGCCGGAGGCTCCCCGACATCCGGTCGCCGAGTTACAACCAGCGCGATCCCACGCAGATCTCTATCTTTCTTTTTCTTCTTGCATCTGGCCGCCCTTGAGCATGCAAGCTGCAGGCGGCACAGCTGGCAGCAGCAGCTGGAGTGCAAAGGCCACGCGTGAAGGGAGCGTATACGGACTGATCTCGGTTCTGCACCCTCCAGCTTCGACGTGTGGCGGCACTCGAGCGTGGAGCTATTTGAAGAGCGAATAAATGCCTCGCACGTGCGTGGCGAACGCGGCTGAGAAATCGACCCCTAAGTGACATGAACCTGTACGTTGGCGGCGACAATACCCCGCGCATTTCATCGGTTGCAGCGTTGGATGCGGCCGATGGGCGTGACGTCTAGCATTAATCCGCGTCAGAGGTCGAAAGGTCGCGCGAGAACTGTGGCGCTGGTGCGAAGCCCTCGCATCTATATATATATTTTCTTTAGTTTCGTTATCTACGTACCTACGCAACGTGGAAATACATCACTGCTGCAGCGTCCTCCACGCGCGAATATCGTACACACAAAACCACGTTGTGGGGCTAGTTGGTGCATAGCTTTCACAAAATGAAGCGCCAACGGTAACGGCACACAAAGAAGGAACAAAAGCGCCTTGTCCTGTCTTTTGTTCCTTCTTTGTGGGCCGTTACTGTTGGCGCTTCATTTTTTTGAAATCGTACAGACCCCCACACACGCGTCACAAATGGACTAGATTTACTTCGAACATCAGTTTGAGCGGTGTATGCTCATTGCTGACTACTCAACAAATATTTGCTGTCGAAAATATATTTCCTAGTATAGTCACCCGCATTTCCGCTAAGATGCTTTAAACAATGTTGCCGTTTCCACAAGCTACTTTCAGGACAATAATCAACCTGTGGCAACCTATTGCTCCGCAGGAGCAATAGGTTGCCGGCTCGGATATCCGCCGTGGCAGCCGCCAATCCCATTGGAACAGAATATAAAAACGACTATGCACTTGGATATGGACGTGTGTTAAAGAACTCCGGATAATATGAACTAATCCGAAGCCCTCTACAACGGCATCCCTCATAGGCCACAGAGCACCTGTATATAGGATCGTAACTCCCGTCCATAATTAATCCGCACAACCAACCCTGCCAATGTCCAGGCATCCCACTGTCGATAGAGCGCTTGACGGCAGCTTTACGACAGTTAATGCGGTTGGATCTGGTCTTTATGGCGACGCCGCCACAAAGATTTGGCGGCACTAACGATTCCGGTATACATTGCGTACTATAAATGGACTGCACAATTTGTCCGTCGTTGGTACTGCTAGCGTCATTAGAGTCTACTCCAGTAATCATATGTTACGAGCCTGTAACTTTTGGAGCTTTCTTAAATATCGCTTTAACAAAACGAATGGCCCAGTTCATTCGTTGTGTCTTGTTCCTGTCCTCTCTTTCCTGTCTTGGCACTATTTCTTCCTAATTAACTAACAATGCAAATGTGCAAGTGCTCTAAAAGGTAAACTGGTAACAGACGGTTGCTAGAAGGGACTCTAATGACGTCAGCAGAACGAACCACGGACAAAGCGCCGAACTCCTCTGTATCCAAGAGCTACGCATCAGCGCGTGATGCTGCAGCTTTTCAGCTTTTGCTCATGAAATTGGCGGTCTGAACTATAGGTTCAGCGTTCTTAGATTTACATATGTACTACATAATCACTTGTAGATTGAGGACGCCCGTACGAAAAGAACGATGCTTTATATATACATATATATGTGTGTGTGTGTTAAATATGTTAAGCAGGTATAATTTGTTACTGAGAAACTAGGGGGCTGCAACAACGAAACCCGAAAGAGAAGGACGAGAAAGGAGAAAGAAGGGGTGTTTCGTAGCCGCAGAGCTTCATTTTTCCAATAACTAGATACCAGCTAACCGAATTACACATCCTAGTGATAAGACTTGCTTTAGGCAGAGATATTGCGCATAAGCTAGCTCACCGCGTTTTCAGGTCAATTCACATAAAATGTCTCACTTCCATTCTTATTTTTTTATCTAACGCATATCCAGGCACCATATATATACTATGCTACCATATTATGCAGAGGCTAGATCGAGCAGTCTTCGCGCACTCGGCATGCCTTGAGATCAGTGCGAATGAAGGGCACCACAATTCTCGGGAAGGTTATTCTTCATCTTCATGTCGCGCGATGCGCGAGGCACTGGCCCGCGGGAGCCAACGCGAAGCGACCACTCGAAGTCCAAAAATAAGAAGGAACAATGGCTGCATTTAGATGAATGCGACAAGTGGCGTATCGCATCGCTTTTCCAGCGCATCATATTCATGTAAACGGCGGCAATTCGCTAGGAAGGCGAATCGCATTGATGCGACGGGAGAGGCTATTTCGAGGCGGTATAAGTCGTCTCGCGTTGTGCACGTAAACGTAGGCGTGTCGCATTGAGGGAGGGAGACAGCTGCCGCCGTGTCTTCTCCTCCACTCACCGGCGTAACACAAATCGCCTTGAACAGGTTTCAGCTTGTTCCGGACAAGGGCGGATGTGCCACATTAACCGCTGTCACCTAGCAATTATAGTAATGCGCTAGTGAATGCGACACGCTGCTGTCGCATTCATGTAAACGTACCTACTAGCCTCTATTTCACCGATGAGTTTTTTGTTTGCCTAGTGGGGTGCAGTAGAGGTACAGCATCACGCTGCCGCAGTCGCAGTTATGGGCTGCAATCCTCGTACTCTCGCCGTCGCCGTTAAACTCCTGCCGAGACCTTTGAAGTCAGTGACAGGTAAACGATGCAACGTCAAATGTCTCTCAAAGGGAACGTGTGCGCCAGCGAAGCACCTCCAGTGATTCTACTACCTGTCCGCCCTTCTCCCTGCTGTCCACGTCTTTGCCTTTCTCAGGTGCTGCTGTGTCGTGAACCCTGGCGTATCGGCGCTTTTCCACCTTTTGTAGGGCACCTCGATGGCTTCCTCTTCCGCGGGCGAGGGGGCCATCGAGGTAACCTTGCCTTTTTCAATGCGCTTTCCAAGCTGCAAGTACGTAAGTATGGCGTCTCCGGAATCTAGGCGAGACCAGACATGCTCGCTCCTAAGTGGTTATCGGGGCTTACCGAATGCTTCGCATGGGGGGACCACGGCGCGTTCGTTGATGAGCCACTAAACCGTCTGCACCTTGTGCCTGTGTGAGCCGTATTTCCTGGCGTCACGGAGGCGCGGTGAGAAGACGCAGCATGCTTCTGTGGGAACAGCCTCTGCAGCGTCCTTGAAATGTCACTGCTTGTTGTGCTGCGCCATACTACCGCGACCACATTACGAAGCATCATTGACCAATAGAAACACCCCAGAACTCGGGGCCCCAAACATATCGTCGTCAGCTTTGCGCATGCGTGAGACGCACACGGCGTTTCGGGTTTGCGTACATGCCTCGAAAGTTTACGTCAACTAGCAAAGCATGAAGGCACCCACTGAAGCGACGGCGCTCGTCTAACAGTAAACCTGACCTGGTTTCGGAGTAACTGGCAACTTTTGCGACAAAAAAGTGCTTATGAACGTTATCGTTTTCTGGAAATGAGAAAGACTGAACATAAGTACCCGCTCTTTGAACGATAATCAATAAATCCCACTGCGGTACATTGTGCCCGCACAAATGCGTTTTAAGGTTTATATTTAGAAGCTCTCTTAGCCTTCACGGCAAATATAATTTTAACTTCATTTTGCTCTCTCTTGATCCCCACCGACCTACGCCTTAATTGCAGCAGTAGCTTTATTCATTATGCGCTAATGCTACCGTGCAATCTGCTGCTTCTGTGAAGCAAAGCTTGTCTAGCATAATTCTGGACCACAGTTTTGTACTTTTGATAACAAGTTTCCGCGGTCATCGAGTGAGATGTGTTAATGTTTGCTTGTGCGCGCGTGACACTATGCTTGTTGAATTAGAATGTCTATGTTTACAAGTTTATACGACCGATAAAACTACTATCCTTGCTTCGTATAGCTTTCCTCTAATTTGCTATCGCAATCGGTGCGTCTGGCGAAACTGGGACGTTTTTGATAAGCGCGCGTCTTATCGAGGCGCGAGTGACGCGCTATCTATCCACTTGGCTTCGAACCGACCGAGAAGCCAAGAAGAGGCATCCTCAAGCTCCGCTCAATCGTGTTTATCGCGGTGCGAGGGAAGCGTTCTAAGTTCAGCTGCTGGCGTGAGCGTAGTACGCATACGCACCAGCGGTACGGCTCAACGGTCGAGCGCAAATTGCTACCATACACCGGTCTGAAGGGAGTAGACTATAAATGATCAGGTATAACTCTCCATTGTTTGCACACGCAAGCCTGAGAGGAGCGGACAGCGGACGCTCAGTTAAAGGTCCCCATTTTCAGCTCTGTGAACTGACGCTTAGCCTTTTTTGTTGTTGTTGTTGCTCAATGCAGATCATGCGCTCAGCTGGCGCACATGTTCATGTGACATCTACTACAACACGTCTGCTATAACAAGCACCAGAGAACATCTTGGGTTGTAGCTTCAGCTTGACTTCAGCTTCCAAACTTTTTCTAACGGAACGTCCTCACTATTAGATCCAAAACACCAATATCATACGATGCACTGAGAATACGTAATATATCTTCATTTTGTTGTTCTAACACAATAAAAGCGAGCTTGCTTTATATTTATTTAACAACTCCAATCGTGACTGGCAGGTGGTGCAGAAAAGTGCTCCGCTCGAGCAGGCGAACGATCACCGAGCGAAAACTCTTCACGTGCGACGCTCTGCTGGCGACTGCGAGCGGAGCCAAACGTAAACCCACCTAGCTAAAAGTCTAATCTTTCTTGTTGCACCCTCGGCGGAACAAGAGCCGTCTTACTCGCATTCTATATGGATGAATTCCATCGCCGCTCTGGATAGCCAATCGAAGTAAGCGGCAAGTATGCCACGTGGCACGAGTGCCTTAGTGAGTTCTTCCGTTTTTCTCCGCTCGCCTGCACTCCCAAAACAGAAAGAAACGTACAATGCGAAATCACGGCATCTTTCTTTTTCTCGCATCGTGACGCGGTAGCGCCCAACATGCGGACAACGAGCGAGCTTAAATTAGAATCAAATTAAATTCTAGCGCTCCACTGTGCCAAAACAACGATTTAATTAGGCGCGCCCCCCGTAGTAAGGGGCTCTTGAATTAATTTCGAACACCCGGGGTTCTTCAACGTGCAGCCAATGCACGGTACACAGGCATTTTTTTTTTTTCATTTCACACCCCAGTGAAAAGAGGCCGGGATTCGAACCCGCGCCTTTGGGCTGAGTTGCCAGCGCCATAGCCACTACGGCGGGCAACGAGCAAGCTTAACAACGAGGCTGTCTGCCATGCGTTCGTGTTTTCGCTTTAATAAAAATGACGATAGTACCATCAGCCCGCTGAAGATTTATACATCGCTGTGTAACGACGAGCACACACACTGAAAACACGGAACAACATATCATGCGTCTTTTCCTTTTAATCCGTACATATTTTCGTATTTTTTTTAAAATCACATGGAGCTTATATTGCGATTTGCCCTGGGGGGGAGGGGGGGGGGATTACCTGCAGAGGCGAACATAACGCGTGCGAAAATTTTCGATGTCCAGGTAGCTAATTCAAGATTCAAAAGTTCATTTTAATAAATCGTATCGCTATACATGTTCAAACTGCAAAATTGAAGCCGAACGGTATAGCCGTGGTTGCTTAGCATTAAACCCGAAGAACAGCAGCACTTTCTATACCATCAGTCTTTAATATGTACTACTAAATACATTAGCGTCAGTTTCCCAGAAGCCTACTTCTAGCACTTCGGAACGAACCTAACTTGAACGCCAATGCATGTTTTTTGGTCATATCTTGAGGCCGGAGTGCGACATCTGCCCTAAAGTAAATTTCTAAAAGTTTAATTTTTGAACATTTAGTTGTCTGGACATCGCGATTTTTCACGCAGGTAATTTGAACCTTTTCCGGAAATCCACCTGAAAATTCGTATCAGCGCTAACTGTCGAAGCTGCTTTTTAATGTATTCGTACTCGGAAAAAAAAAAAAGAAAGGAGATATGTCGCTTGGGGATAACGTATATGCAGATGTCCAAGTCCATGTGACTAAGTGAGTACAGGTCATGATCTAAGACTTGGACACATTAACCTTTGTTTGTTACTTTCCTTGCGCAAATATTATTCCTTTCGAATAAAATTCAGATAAGAGAAATATTACTCGCGAGGGTTGCGCTAATATCACCACACTTTAATTTTCACGACAGTAGTTTTCGTTCGGCAGTCTGATGGATGTAGTAAACCAAGCGTCACAACTAAATGGCCACTCGCTATTCATCGAAGGGCAAGCCTTCGCTGTCGGCAGTGCACACAAAACTAGATTTCCGTCTCCAGGCACTTAACACTTCCCATAAGCAGCTCCTGGGACGAGCTAAGCTGTCTCTGGCATTCTGCCTCGTCACTAGAAAATGTGTCGCTTTTGGACGAAACGCTGGCCGCCCAGTCTGCCATCAGCGGCTGTTTGTCCATCACAAGGCCGTCCTCCTTGGGCGTGTACAAGCGGAACTGCTGGCCGCTCGTCGCCGGCTTCGGGAGCGGCACCGGCGGCAGCCCCACGGTATTGCACCTGTGCAGGTCCTCGGGCCCAACCGGCTCTGCGTACGACGCCATGGACGTGTTGAGCGGCGTCTCCGGCGCTGGCGCCGTGGTTCGGCTAGACTTGCCGTAGGAACTGGAACTGCTGTCCAGCAGGGTGAGCTTGGCGCCGCCGTCCTGCAGAAAAAAGTCCGGCACAGACTTGTGCTGAAGCCTCTGCTTGCCGTCCTCTGGCACCTGGTCCCGCAGCGAACCTCGAGGCTTCTGCTCGGTCGGCTTCAGCCGAACGCGGCTCAAGTCGTCTTGGCTCTGCGACGACGCACCGGCCGCGGGCGCACGCTGAACCATGCCCGGCAGCGCGATGCCGGTCACCTTGCGCGGCACCGGCGGTTTCCTGGCCGCCGGGTCCTCGCGCTGCCGCAGGTGCGCGATGCCCACGCGCACGGGCTCCTCGCTCAGGATGTTGTGGCAGCTGACCGCCAGCCGAGGCTCCATCTGCGGCGTTTCGGGACGCGCCGGTGCGGTCCGCTGCTGGGGAGGCCGCGTTGCGGAGTCGAACGACGATTCGTCGTCCAGGTCCGAAACCGACTTCGACGTTTGCTTGAACGCCGTCAACGGTATCCTTCCGCGCCCTTTGACAGAAGGCTTCGTCTCCTCCGGCGCAAAGACGCCGTCATCCTCCTGAAATCCCAACGAGGCGAAGTCCCCGACGCTCGCCGGTGATTTGGGAAGTTTGCCGTTCTTCGCCTTCGCTCTTCGAAGGCTGTCGGGTTGCGATCGGTGGGCAACGGGGATTTCCGCCACCTTCGGCGGCTCCGGAAAAACAGCATCATCCCGAGCGAGCTTCGCCTTCGTCGTCCTCGGCGAGCTTGTCACGGGTTTCTGTTGCGCCTTCTTGGGGTTCGACGCGTCGATGGAAGCATTGTGAAAGAACTCGCCCTTCTCGAGCGCAATGTTTAACAGCCCGTCGCTGGGCCGCGAAGAAGGTGCCGAGCCGTTCAGCTCTTCCCGCGAGCCCACGGACGCTTCCTTGAAGTCAGTGGCCAAGCTGCCCTTGACTCCGTTCGACGTTGGCGCGGCAAACTTCCGTTGGGCATCCTTGGAAGACGGCGGCCTGCGCCTGGAGCAAACACAGGCCGACAACGACACAAAGATGATTCCGAGCACAATAGCCGACCCGGACGCGAGAGCCAGGTAGAAGAGGATGTCGGGGTAGTTGACGATGAATCCGCCCGCGACGGCGCCAGCTATGATGAGGAGCATGCCAGTCAGGTAGAGCAGTATGACGCACACTCGTGAGCACCCTCGCTCCATTCCCGGCCTTGGAGAAGCCATGGTGGAACCTGGAAGCAACAGCGGACAATAGTAAATTGAGACGGCAAGTCGGAGGACTCTTGTCAAGTGGAACATGCCACAGTGCTTTCCTTATTCTCTTGATTTCACAGCCACGCATCAGCATCTAAATAACGCTCAAATGTCATCAGGTAATCGCTTGTTCATTGCGAAAAACAGTAAAGCCCAGAAAACAGGATTTGAGTGTCCGTAACGTCAGGCTGCACTGCAACTACAAAAGTACGTTTGAATGAAACAAGCGAAAATGCCTAGTCATTAATAGGTATACCGAGTTAACTGCATTGCGTTGTGAATTAGGGATGTAAAATCTAAGTCGGATTTGCACCTTTTGCATTAATAAGTAAAAGAAAAGGAATAAGTCCTTTTTTCTCCTATATTTGTCACCGCTAAAGCATTGCCACATCACATATATGTTTCCGCCTGAAAATTAACAGCATGTGCATCATCGATGACTTTTTCTTGCCTCTTGTCGTAGACCTTAATGCCTTTATTCGGTTCAGCAATATGCCACAATTGGCAAGGCAAAATAAAAATGCGACATAAGTGTACCACGCAATAATACAAACGGGAAACAGCGTCCGCCAAGCATATACACACCTGATGTAAGTATAATGACTATATGAAGGGGCGGAAATGCCTTACAGCTTATTATATATTTTTTTTAACGATGTACTACCTTTGTGCGTTCTGTCTACGACGCTATCTTGTACCTATATGCAGTTCACTCCTTCCGAAAGATATCGATAAGCACAGTTGTAACTGTTGAGATGCCGAAACTTATGCGGCACTGCAATCACCCTAGACGAAAGGATCCGTCCCCTGAAAGATGAAACAAGCCAGCAGAGAGACTCGCATTTGGTATAGCTGCTCGATATCTTCAAACAACGATTACCACTGTTTAGGTAACTATACTGCACCCACCACTTTAGAGTAAAGTTTTCCTTCATGCAACACTGCGAACTCAAGAGGTTCGTTTTGAGTTTTCCTCACCGAGCAAGTTTTTTTGTTCTGTAGGAAGGGAAGCTATAAAAGAAAAAAAGCAGATAAAAAAAAGCAGTGGCCCGAGTGCCTGTTCAAATTTCGTGCGTAGTGGAAGAGCGTACTAGTTTTCCCTCCCTCAATGACCGAAATCCGGCTATGCAGTACGCAAGAAATAAGAGATTACTCTGCTTGCTTTTTTTTTTTTGTTTAATGTCGTTCTACTTTTAACGGCGCAGTCGGTTGACTCGCGCATCGCGGCGTATTTCGGTCGGTCGCTTTCGTGGAAAAAAAACGCCTAACAAGTGAGACAAGGATGACGGGTTTAATAAAAGACATCAAAGGAGCACCGGCCAACCTCTATGGGCCAACGCGAAATGGCGCATAAACAAAAGTCTTCCCAAGTAAGGTGCGCTCGCTTTTTCTGAAATCTTACGATTTCCAGAAGAGCTGGCTCAGTGGCTATGGAGTGGTGCTGCTGAGGGCGAAGGTTCGATTCCCGGTCGGGTTTACGGGATGTTAACAAACCCCGTAATTTATTTTAAAGCCCATTACTTAATTGCAAGGGGAAGGGAATATGGGAGTTCTCGTCCAGAAGACCTACTATATCATAATAATATCATAATAATATAAGATAATAAAAAGCGCGACTAAATCAACCACCCCAGCCATGTGTTGTTGATAAAGTGGAAAAGGAGACTTGCACGGCCAAAATCCATCGGTACAATCCGCCGCTTATAGCGCGTGGAGACATCTGGTCAGGCATTTGATCATCTAGTTTTCTGTTTGCAGCTCAACAACAGGTGTTGCAGCACTGGTTTTGTTTATCCTCGATAAAACGGCCGTCGCTCCATGGTGTCCGGCCGATCTTGGGAAGTAATGAGCAGACCGAGCCTCACATATCCCTGAAGTAGTCGAGCGGCATGCACCGGATGCATGTCTGCAGGACGCGAGATCGGATGGGAAAGAACGTGCTAATCGTGTGCGACTTCATCGAGGCGCACGCTTACATGCTATCTGTCCGCGAGCAGAACCGCGGCTGGCAGTGCGATCACTGAGCCACAACCGCCATCCGCAAGCAGCAAAACGTACACGCATATGTGTGCCGGTACGGTTCCGCGCGCACGTCGCAAGGATGCTCATGGCGCTCTTGGTCAACCCATCTCGAACCCGGCAGGTATCCCCAGTCGAAGCGTGTTTAATCCGGAGCCGATCACTCGACCATCTCAGACAAGTCAGTCCGGTCTGTACGTGGTTACACTTTTCGAGTTCATGTGGCGTGTAATTCAATCTCACAAGGAGCCGAGAGAACAGACGTAGTAACGAGAAGCACGGAGCATAGAAGTACAGCTCGGCCAGCAAGTTAAAAACTCGTATGGAATGCGTTTCCTTTCGCGGCGATTTTTTTTTTTCTCGTTTCTTTTAAAATTCCAGGCCGACGCTTTTCACGCACACACCACCATGCAGCCCGCGTGGCCAAGGGCTTCCATCAAACGGCGCTTTCGGAGCGTGCATACGGCCGCAAACGAAGATGCGCCAAGTCGTTTCCAAGTCATTTTTCACTCGGATTCATTAAGCCCTTCGCGGTGAGCCCACGCAGTAAGTTTCCCGATCCCGTCTATCGAAAAATGTTTTCATAAGCCGGCCCATTACAGCGCAGCGCGGCGATTGAAGTGCTCTTTAGAGCGAACAGGAAAACGAGAAGGGGAGGGAGGGGAGGGGGGGAGCGGCGACGCTTAAAAGGGAGCGCTTTATGGCATCGTCTCGAAACTGCTAGCAAATCACCTCAACGTTCCTCTGGTAATTTTTTTTTAACCAAGAAAGGCGCGCGACGGGTGCACGCCGAGAGGCTTGCAGTCCCAAGTAGCAAAGACAAACGAAACTTCAAATACACATAATTTACCCTGCCAGTTGCTTATAATTTACCCTGCACAGCTCTCGCCGGTGATATTGGCTTCATCTGGGCGTCCGGTGTGACACGGCCACAAGTGCGCGCTAGAACACAAAGCAGAAACCCAGACAGCGGCATAGCTTCGCCGACAGTCTGACAATATCTGCGGGAAAATGTGCACTATAGTGGCTATAACACGAAAACCGATGTCTTTCTACACGGTGTGCATCGATGGCCAGTCACTTGCCTATAAGAAAGCTCACAGGTTCTTAGGCGTTATTGTGGACCGTGACCTAGCGTGGAGTCCCAAAGTCCCCACGTCTCCTACATGAAGTTAAAGTCTCATTTGTATAGAGAATATGTATAAATTCGTAGCTGGAAAATCACGGGGCCATCCGTGCGCTCCATGTTACGGCTATACACGTCACCTTTTCTCGGATTTCTGCGATACAGCCTTCCTGTCTTGTCCAACACAGGCAAGACTAATGTCCTTGCAGTACAAAGTGTACAAGCCCAAGCACTTCGGACATGTCTTGGCCTCCCCATATGTTCGTCGACAGCTGCAACGATTGTCATTGCACGCGAACACCCGATCACCACTCATATCATCGGTGAGACGCTAAGAGCGCACGTTCGACGCCTTTCACGGTTGCTATCGCGCCATTTTGTCGATTTGACAGTGCGAGGACCACATGCTAGATTCCGTGGTATTGTGACGACGCCGTGACTCGATACCACCTGGCTTCAAGCCTGCGAAACGCACAACATCGGCATTGTGGCATCTCCGGCTAATTCACGTGTGCCTCTCAGTTCCTGGAATTGTTAAGGTAGACTTGCCACCCTGAAGCAGTTGTGTCTGCTCCTCTTCAACTAGTCTTATATTGACGGAATACAAATTTACACGGGCGGTTCCACGAATTCCAACAGCTCTAGCGGAGACGTACTTGTTCCGTCACACGCCGTCTCTTTGCAATTTAAATATTCGCACAATACCACGTCTACTCACGACTACAATACCTACTCACAATACCACGACTACAGGGTACTCTCTGCATCAAGTTCCTTAATGATTGAGAGCCCAGCACACGAATTCGTCTTAAGGAACCTCAGCTTAATCAGCAGGTCGTGCACAACTTCAGGATATGAAACAAGAGTTTTGAGCTTCTTACACTTGTTTCCCTTGGCATCGTCGCTTCTCAAGAAAGAAAATGGCACGCCTGTAGTCGAGAACAGCTCCTAGGGCTTCATAATGAGAGAACCACCTAGACGGACAGTCTTCAGCGACTTGATGGCCATGCTCATGGCCCCGCCCCGCACGCAAGACCAAACTTACGGCGCAGCTCCCGCGACGACTTCAACGGGGCAGGAAAATGTGCAACAAAATCATGAACTCCCTTAAATTAACTCGTCTTAATTCCATCCTCCAGAGCTTTGTCAAGTAGGTGGCACGGATCTTTGAAATGAAGTGCCTTGAAATCGGGGCTGGAGAGTTGCAAGTCCTTGTGAAGCTTCTGCACGTAGGAAGCTGAATCGGAGCACGACACAGCTACGTCGGCTAAGGCCTTTCCAACCTTCTGAAAAGCGGTTTGTATAAACATGCCAATTGATACTGCGTTACACTGCTGAACTACTTGCAAGTCTATCATGAGGGCCCTACGTCCGGGAAGCTCGTCGTCGTAGAAGGTTGCAAGCACCGCCACTGCCGGACGTCCACGGAGTTCTGGCGAGTCGTCGATAGTGATGGAAATGGGGCGGTCTTTCACCGAAGAGCTTATTGTCGCAATGTCTTTCACACTGACCTCATGTTGGTATTTCCGATATAGTTGATCACTACCTGGCATCGTGCGTGCCGCTGGACACTTGCTTCGAAAGCGGCTGCCGAGAGGTTGATGCCGAGAGGCCTATGCATTCTTGCATGCAACAGGGCACAAAAGCCCTTCTGTACTTCTTGAAGGCTACTGGACTGCACGAACGCTTGTGACAGCGGAAATTCTTCTGCCAGTGACTCTGCCAATGACAGACTCTTCATTACTTTACTTCTCTTTACTTATCTATTCATCCACTCTCACCCTCCCCAGTGTAGCGTAGCGAACCGGGCACGTCTTTGGTTAACCTCCCTACTTTTCCCTCTCGGTTTCGCTCTCTTTCTCGGAGGCAAATGGTAAAGTTTACTGTGCCAACCACACTGGCTTTCCTGTTATTAGTGTGGCACGCTCCTTGTCGTCCTCTACTTTCTTTTCGTTGTTGTATGACTGATATCACGGGTTGTAACAATTCCACAGAAAGCACTATGCTGGGCTCTAATGGTCGAAAGGGGCTGCGCGCTATAGCATGCCCCGAATAGTGCTTAGTGTGCTGCACCTCGTTATTAGCAGCACCACAACATACTCGCAAAGCCACCGCGACGGGTGGGTCGGCCAATACACTCGTCTGTTTGCAATTCTTCGTGCGACATCCTACATGGCAGTACTGCTGATACTTCGTTCGGCCCGGGCAATAAACGAATAAACGGACTGTTCTTGCCCCCTGGGTTGGGAAGAAGGAAGGCGGGTACATCCTTTGTGGGCGCACCAATTTCGCATGTCTCCGCTCATTGTTATGAAATCCTTTCGCGGAGCGCCTTCGGCAGACGTGGCGTAATGAGCCATTCGCCTGGTAGCGCCGTCGCGCTTTTGTGCGCTAAGCTCTGCACGCCAGTAACGCTTTCATTGCGGCCGAAAACAATACGAAGCTCGCCTTTGTTGCTGACAGAAGGGCGGGGAAAGGCTACGCAATTTCGAGCGTGATAGAACAACAATGGCAGCTGCGATATTTCTCCTCGGTTTCTCTCTCTCTCTCTCTCTCGGTTGTTTCATTTTAGTTAGCAACGACACGAGTCATTCCTTTCGGGCAGCAGGATAAACAATGCGGAGCTCCGCGATGCAAGAACCTCAAACTGGAGCAACGAATGAACTACGAGTATAATGAGACTAGTGTACCGCGCTCATCGGGAACTTTGAGTTAATGTTTGAATTCATTTCTGCAACTGCCATAAGAGCCAAAATACAAGTTTACTAGATTCACATGCGAGTGGAGTGAGCTTGCCACTTCAACGTGGCACGAAAGAAGGTGTACAGAAGCCAAAAAATTTTCATTCTAGAGCAGCGCCTGAATGTGCCCCAGTCACAAGACAACGTGCACGCGCGTGGGCAATATGATATAGCAAAGTATATCACTGTATTTTGGACGCTCGCTATTCTGCCTTGAAAGAGTGAACAAATACTGGTCGCGCAAAGATGCGGGGCCTAAACCAATCGCTACCTTTTTTTTTTTCTTTGTCACACTTCTTTCAGAAGTGACGTATGCTGAGCAGGAGCAATCTCGTACAAAGAAACAAGCATTGCAGCAACGACAATATTATAAAACCTTACCGATAGGGTGGCAACACATTTATGTGCGCCGTGTATGTAATAACCGCCGCATCCAAGACAGCCGACTTTATCTACCGATACGCTTAAAGGAGGCTTCACCCAAATGTGTCATTTCCCTCTTATTTTTCTATTTGTTTCGAGACCCGAAGACTAACACAAACATTCGTTACACGCAATCGTTACACGTGAGTCTCGGCACGCCCATGTGCTGTTCAAAGGTCGACGGAAAGCCGCGGAGCCACCGAGCCCCCCAATAAACAGGCAATTTTATGGGCCATGCCCCAGCGAAAAGCCACCCGCGAGGATCCGACAACACTTTGTTGGGAGCTAGTTGTTCAGTCAGTGCCAGCTGCTTGCTCTCATTAGCGTCGTTAAGCGGCGTTCGAAACGAGTTCCAGCAAGCGCGAAGCAAGCCAAGCAGCGGGAAGCGGGCCTCGAGTGAAACACGGAGGCCCCCGGAACACTTTACAAACGAGCCCCGGGTTCTGTTCTCCTCACGCGGAAACTTTTTTTTTTCTTTTTACCCCGTCCCGGGCCCTCTGCCCTCTTGGGCTCCGAGAGGGAGGCCCCTCGCCAAACTGCCGGCCAGAGAAAGAGCAGCAGCCTTGAAACCAGCTCTAATGAGTTCGCCCAGACGGGATAATGTCTCCGTAACTGTGTCCGTCTTCCCCCGCAGCTTCTTAAACCAGTACCCTGGACTGCTCGTTTCCAACGTCCGCGCCTGGGAGAGCTAACTGGAAATCGAATCTACCGGAATAACAACGTCTCTTTGTTCTCCCAACAATCGCGCGCGCGCGGGCTGAGAGAAAAGAGACGGCGATAAAAGAAAGAGCCAAACTGCCGAGCGGAGCCAAGTTCACGCAGTAAAGGGAGAGAGGGCCGGCCCGAGGAGAAGCAGCAGTGGCGCTCGCGCAACGAACGCTCCCGCCGACGGTCCTGGTAATGGCCCGAATCAATACCAGAAATCGCTCGCGACCCCCCGACGAAGCCTCGCGAACCGACGACGGAGCCGTAACTGGCACCGGAGGAGGGCCTTGTACCGATTCTCGACGAGACTGTCGGTCGCTGAAACACGGAAATTCCGCCGAACGCTTGCCGAGGCGATGAGCGGCCGTGACCGCGAAATTGCGTTCGACGGCCATTGTTGAGCGATCGCCGCTCGTTCCCTGTGCCTCGAAGCAATGCCGCGAGCCACTTAATCGACGAATGCCGTCCACGGTCTGGCCCCAAAACCTGGCGCGAGACTGCGCCATGGCGGGCCTCCTGGCTTCGCAGACGCTCTGCCTGGGGATAAAATTCTCGGAAATGGGAAAACCCTCAACTGCGCACTGCCGAGTGATAGCTACAAAAAAAAAACGAAACAAAAAACGGCGAACTAGGTATCTGTCCCAGAGTTATCACAGAAGCAGTCTTCCTCTTCACCTGTTTAAACAAATATGCATGGCGTTCATGGATCGAAACGCTGCTTTACTTTTGTTAGCATCTGCGAATCTCCATTTATCGCTGAATTGTTGGTGGCCTTTCGAGACTGGACATTTGGAGGACGTGGATTCGACACATTGCGGCCGCCGGTGACTCACGGTTAAAAATTAGTTAAGCGGCTTTGTTGCGCCATCAGATCCGTGAAAACACTCGCGAATTGCAGAACCTCGGAAGAAGAATTGCAAGTGTAAGGTACATACCTGCAATCCTACGCACGCCCTGACGTTACCGTCAGTTAATCACTGGCGACAAATAAAATAAAACGCACGATATAAAGCAATGCACGCGACAAAGACGGTCGCAAAAAAGTGCAAAGGGTGAAAACGATCCCATGGTGGATAGAGGTTCTGAATATGTACGCTGTTCGCGAAGGCGGCCGCTAACCGCAGAACTATCTGCGCGCGGCTGGACACCAAAGCTGCGGCAGCTTTTAGTAGCGGGCAATGACAGTCATGACGTCACTATATCAAGCTGGTACAGCCGGCATTACGCCGAAATGGACAGGAGCTTACAGAAGTCAGCCCGAAAATTCGAGCACGACGTATTGATTTTATCAACAGAAATAAAACGATAGGTACAGTAAAAGCAGCACAACAACAGCCGCCAGCAGTAGACGTATTTGAACACTTCGGTAGGACACTTCGGTAGGACACTTCGGTAGCGCACGGTGACGAGAAAGCTAAGTGCTTGTCCAGCTGGAACTTGCTCTTACTACGCTCATATGGACGTGCACGACACGAACACTGCACGCACAATTTCATGGACAGCAGACATACGTTGTCAGCAGCGCGTTGCACCTTTGCTACTTTTTTTCGACCTGGCGTACGCTTTGCTCGTTCTGAAATGCTGCCTGTTTGCTACTTCACGGGCACACGAAGCCAGCGTACGGCGTAAAATGCAGTCACGCATAGCGAGTCACTTTTGGAGAGCGACCTGCCCCCTCCACGAAGCATCCCATTCGCAGCACGCTGGCGCAGCACGCTGGCGCAGCCTAAATATGCAAATAGACTTGCATCTACACCACACCTGACTCACAAGGCCAAGCGAGTTCTGGCAACGATCGTCTGCTCCAAGGAGCTTCCTGCGAGCAGCCAGTGTTTCTCAAACGCACCGCCCTTTAAGTGTACAGAGCGGGAGACACCGTTCGCTGCTTCAGCAGGCTAACAGAGCGTCCGACATTTCAAATGCTATCCATAGCCGTGCCCTTCAGCTATTGAACGCTTAACACCGGGAGACAAATTCACCTGAATGAAATCTTGGAGCAGCCAGACAAGAACATAACACAGAAAAACGGGGTAAAAAGGTGAGGAGGAAGAAAGAGCCTGCAGTCATACCGTGTCCGGGGAGCAGAGAAACGCGAGCAGGCCGGAGAAATGCGTGCAGGCACAAAGAAGCGCTGACGTTGCGGGGGCGGCAGACGCCGGCGCTCGGAAATCGAAGCCGAGCCTATCCGAAGCAATCGAGATTCGAGCGGGTAGTTTGGCCATCTTTTATTCATGACGATTTCTCGGGACGAACCCGGAGCAGACTCGGTGACCGATTCTGCGGTGAGAGGCGGCGCCTCTGGGCTGGGGCGGTTTGTTGGCACGAGGACCACATCAAAGGGATCGTCTCCCGCTCGGCAAACAATTGAATGAACACGCGGGAGCAGCGTGCCCGCTCTCCTCTACGGCGCCTTTTCGCCCCTCCGCGCCGGCTCAGCGCGCGCAGGCCCACCTGATGATGACGCGCTGGCCGCGCTCGGACGTAGCGACAGACAGACAGACAATGAACTTTAATGTCGGACGTAGCGACCGACACTTTTTTTTTTTCTCGCACGCACGCGCTTGTACTGTTATTCCGAAAGACAACCGGGGCTCCGATTCACAAAGCTTTTCGTTCTGAGGTGCTCTTTGCCATCGGTCGGTCTGGGCCCACACTGGCAGTATATACTGTCCAGCGTAAGCACTGGCTGAAATTTTCCCTTAGAAACAATTTAGAGCAAGAGCTTCTCGTGAATGCGGGCGCTGGTTATCTCTTCAGTGCAAGTTAAAGCACGCGCGACTGTTGTTCTGTTGGAGTAAACAGCACTGCGAAACATCTGCCTAGCAGCGCTATGCGGAGTTCAGCCGTTACATTAATCGACTGTATGCATCTTCCCACAAGGTATCCTGCCAACGGAAAAGCCATCTCGCGAAACTTGCTGTTCTACCTGCCAGGGAGTAAAACAATAGACAATGTAGGCGCCCGGCCGGAATGACCCGTAGGGGGGTTTCCTTTTATTTATCCACTAATTTATTTAATTTTGTTGAATAAACAATTTTGTCGCTCTATCTCTTTAGACTAGCCGAACGGCTGTTCATTGAAGGGAAATGTAGTTGAGGGTGGCAGAGCATTAGTTGGAGAAGCGATCAGATTAGGAAATCTACAGGCATAAGATGGAGTGGTACGACGAAAATGATGATACGCTTCGCGAGACAAGTGCTAAACGCATGAGAAAGCAAGCAGTCAAGCTAGTAAGGTATAGGTTATAAGTACGGGCAGGTAATTATTCAAGAAAAGTGGACGGAGGGGCAGCAGCAGCCGCCAAAGCTAATCGGTAGGGCACTTTACAAATGTCATGCGGAGGTTATGGGTTCAGCTCCCACCCGCAGCAGAGTTCTCTTTATTCGCACTTTCATTTCTATATTAAAAATATTAAGTTTACAGAAAACTGAACCCTCGCGCCTGATTATTTAGAGTTGATTTCCCCCAAGTAATCATTGGCTAGTTGTCTGCCTGGCTTTTTACACTTCTTTCTTTTCTTATTAGTTTTGAACAGGTTTGTGAAATAACCAGCGCTGTTCCGCATTTGCAGGTGTATATGTGGAACAGGCGGAGGTTGCACGACAAATTGCAATGCCCAGGAAACCAATTAAATATTCACTAAGCAACGCTTTAATTATTCACTTTAAGGCACATGTTTCAACTGTGAAATTCAAGCCTATCAGTACAGTGGAGTGCACAGTAATACAGCGACGCCGTCGACGATAGACATATATGCCTGCGCACAGACTCAGGTGGCGAACACGAAGTGCTCTTGGCGTTTAATGTAGTACAAGCACGATTTTCAATGGAAAGAGAAAAAAAGAGGAAGTGCGAACATTGTAAAGGTAGGTACGCTAGGAACATGGGCTTATTTATGAGCTAGTCAAGCTTGAAATCAGTTTGTTGTGACGAAAATAAGTTTACAGCAACACTATACGCGTGCTCTTACCGACGTTATGAGAACAAAGAAAAACTGCGCAAAAAAGTACAAGACAGAGAAAGAACCACACGACTCAGGCGCAGACTAACAACTGGTTTAACGCTCCAACGCCTCTTTCCCACCGACAACAGAACGCATGCGCACCAACCACAAAGACCAATGCCGCTATCATGTAGTCAAGCCTAGAAACGACAACTCCTTGCGGTACAAATGTATGGAAGCCTCGCTAACACATTTATCAGGCCCTAATCTCGCGATTTCTAAAGCTTCGATTACTTCACGCTCTTTCTTATCCCTTGCGCGTCCGACAATCTTAGTCCTGCCGAAAAGTGGGGTACAAACTTTGCCGTCATGCCTGCAGGCCTTGCAATGCTTAGGAAGATGCTGTCCTCTAGAATCATCTAGGGAATTGGCATGTTCTAATAATCTAATATTAATGCAGTGGCCTGTTTGTCCAACGTACACGTTGCCACAACTCAGCGGAATCTCATAGATGGCATTCGCTCTACAGGGCACAGACTTGTTCCTGTGGTTAGTGCAGCACTCGATTTTCTTTTTCCTATCAAGTCTAACTAAATTGCACAGACTGGACAGCTTACAAGGTGCCGAAAAGAGAACCTGTATGCCGAATTTACGCGCGACCGTCTTCAGGCCGTGCGAGGCCCTGTGGACATAGGGCATAACTTCATACTTCCTCCTCGCCTGTGGATCCGCCCCACGAGGCTTTGAACTTAGTCGGAAGGACTTCAACAGGGACTCGACAACAGCCCGAAGAAGGGCCAACGGAAAACCGGCCGACCGAAGGCGATCAGCTTGGGCATCAAAACTGGACTGAACCTTATGAGGACAGGACTTCACTAACGAAGCCCTGAGGCACTTAGTGAAGTACGGCGTTAGTGAAGGACGGCTGAGTAGCTCGGTGCTTCCTTGTTGTACGGCAAACGAGAAACATTTGCATCCCCCAGCAGTCGTCTACCGTATGCGCGTTCATCTATCACAGCAGAAGACCGCCTCCCCCTTCTTTCATCGGTGCCGCAGAAATATCCCCAAAGGGGAGGGAACCAGCAATGCTACAGTTACGACTTCTGCATCTTGAAATACAATGCACGTCATTAAACCGCTTCACCTGCCCTCCCTCACTCCCTCTGTTTGTTTAAGCGCTACGAGAGGAACACGTGCGCACATCTTGCACGTCGTGCTAAAAATTCAGCGCGCAGGCTAAGGCACAAACTAAGGAATACAGGAGTGAATCCTGAATGCGTATATAGACGAACGATTATGAGAATGAATGGAAGGCATACACTTCAGAGTCTTGCTCAAAGCCAACACCTTTTTTTTCCCATAATGCTATCAACGACGGTGGTACCATACTTACCCCCCCTCCCCTCGCGCCTTCCCAAACAGCCCTCCTTCACGTACCTTCTTTTCATTACTCAATATGCCGTTAGGGTTTTGCTCGGTTCGGGTGTCAACCTGCGAGCGTTCTTCAATAGAAGACAGGACGACGAAACGATACAAGCGGGAAGATTGATGAATGCGGAGGAGAGCCGGTGCGGCCGCCGGGATGAATGCACTTGGGCTTCGGCGACGTACAGGCAGCACGTGTGACGCGAGATATCGCAGCGCCTAAAGAGCCTCTGTCAGGTACCCGAGAAGTGCATTAAGGAGCCAGGAGAAAAACACAGAAATAGGCTTCACTTCTATAGCGGCGATCACTCGGTTCCTTTCTCCCTCTGCATTTCCCACTTTAAGGAACACAATTGCCTTCTGCAGCTTTCGCGTTAGTTCTTAACAAAAAGATCAGATAGTGGTTGCTCCATACTTTGACTCGAGGCTTGCGGGTAAGAAACAGAAGAATAGCAGGCTATCATTGCGCAGTACTCAGAGACATCCGTGACAGTATAGAAAAAGAGAAGTTGCGTTGAAAAGGCGGCAGCGCAATAAAAGACGGACCAAATGCACCAACACTCCCAAATCGCCGCCGCATTAAGGAAGTTACGTTCAATGAAAAATATCTCGCGTAAATCAATACTGATAAGTCGTGCGG